>NW_006292908.1:2652405-2653828 GCF_000327345.1 Myotis davidii
AGGGGGCAGACCCTCAATGTAGGAGCTGCCCCCTGGTGGTCAGTGCACTCCCACAGGGGGAGCACCACTCAGCCAGAAGCCGGGCTCAAGGCTGGTGAGCACAGTGGCAATGGCGGGAACCTCATCCGCCTCCACGGTAGCTCTAAGGAGCAGGGAGCAGGCAGGCAGGCAGGCAGTAAAAAGCCAGAGTTCCTGGATTGTGAGAGGGATGTCCAACTGCCGGCGCAGGCAGACCCCCTGAGGGGTCCCAGATTGGAGAGGGTGCAGGCTCGTGCATGAATTTCATGCACCAGGTAGGCTCACAGTGTGTGCTGGCTCTATCAGAAAGCTTTCAGGGATGCAGTTGATGGCAGGGGGGGAGCGCCGGGTTTATTGCATTAGACACACTCAGAGTTCAGGGCTGTGGGTATTTGTTGCGTCTTCAGTGAACTTCTAATCCTGCTCTGCTAATGGGATATTAGCAACTTTCCCATCTAGATCCTACTTACCACAAGTTTCTCAGCTTCCAACTTGAAGCCAGGAAGCACAGAGATCTCTTCAAACCCCTTTGCAAAGTATTAATATTCCAGGCCCCTCTTCCCTCCATTCACACACTGACACCATCCCTCACTCCTGGGGTATCCATTGCCTCGAGGAGTAGTATTTGCCTTTAGACTTTAAATGCTACTGTCTTCAGACTGTCATAGAACAAAGCATTTTATACAGATGAACCTATGTCAAATCTAGTGATAACTCTAAAGCGTGCTTTTCTTCAGCAAACGGAAACAAGAATGCCAAATGTCACAAAATGTAGCATGATCTGTGGAACAGGATCCAAAAGTTCGCTTAACCTCCACTTCCCATTTTGGAAAGAATTATAATTGTGCGTAAACTCATGCAGAAAACTTGGCTCTCACTTTTGCCTGATTGATATATTCAAGGGGAATCAGAGAAAGCTTTTCAGTAAATTTAGGATCCTCCTGTCCGGCACAGACACCACTGTGGGCAGCAGCCTCTCCCCTCGCTCTGGGCGCTGCCTTTGGCCAGGGAACAGTGTGTAGGACCCCTGAGAGGCCGGACAGACGTGGGATTTTTTGGTTGTTTTTTTATTATTATTATTTCAGAGAGGAAGGGAGAGGGAGAGAGAGAGAAACATCAATGATGAGAGAGAATCATGGATCAGCTGCCTCCTGCATGCCCCACACTGGGAATCGAGCCTGCAACCCGGGCCTGTGCCCTGACCATGGAATCGAACCGTGACATCCTGGCTCATAGGTCAACGCTCAACCACTGATCCATGCCGGCCGGGCCAGGCTGACACTTTGTGTTGGTCTGTGATTGAGCTTTCCCCTCCGTGCTGGGCATGGCTACGGTGATGAATTTAAAGGGTGGGAGTCAGTGATGCTTTTGCTTAGAGGCGGGGGAGGGGAGAAAATAAAATGTG
>NW_006292908.1:2654000-2660082 GCF_000327345.1 Myotis davidii
TCTCCTCATCAACAATCACCACAAGTCACCACCTGGCAAAGTTTTGGCAATCCATAACATGTTTTGTTGCATAGCAAACAGTTTCTATGTACAAGTATTTTTTGTCCATCGAGACAGCAACTGCCCTAAGAGAAATTTGATTTCTTTTCTTTTTTTTTAATCCTCACCCGAGGATATTTTTCCAGGGTTTTTAGAGAGAGGAGAGGGAGAGGGAGAGACAGAGAGAAACACCGATGTGAGAGAGACACATCG
The DNA here is from genome assembly GCF_000327345.1 of Myotis davidii. NCBI lineage: Eukaryota > Metazoa > Chordata > Mammalia > Chiroptera > Vespertilionidae > Myotis > Myotis davidii. The sequence continues at coordinate 2,654,253 of NW_006292908.1, forward strand.
ATGGGTTGCCTCCCACACAACCCCAACCAGGGCCGAGAGCCTGCAACCAGGGTCCGTGCCCTTGACAGGACCCTTCAGTCCACAGTCCCACGCTCTCTCCACTGAGCCAAACCAGCGAGGCTGAGTCTTTATTTCTTTAGAGCAGCGGTTCTCAACCTGTGGGCCGCGACCCCTTTGGGGGTCGAATGACCCTTTCACAGGGGTCGCCTAAGACCATCGGAAAGCACATATATAATTACATATTGTTTTTGTGATTAGTCACTATGCTTTCATTATGTTCAATTTGTAACAATGAAATCGGGGGTCACCACAACATGAGGTGCTGTATTAAAGGGTCGCGGTATTAGGAAGGTTGAGAACCACTGCTTTAGAGCAATTGTGGCCTCTGAGGTTTCTAAGATGACAGTTTAATTGGCTGAAACGGTGGTTCTGGCTGTAAGGGTGTCGTCTGATTGGTCCGAGCAGGTGAAGAGGAGGGGGCAGTGGCTGCGTGTCCCTGGCTCTCCCTCCCCGCCCTGGGTGGACAGGGACCCTGAGGGGAGAACTCGGTGCTGTTACATTTACATCATAATCCACCGGACCGCTGGCCGCTCTCTTCCTGCCTTTGTACTGAAGCAGCTGAAGTTATTGTCGAGCGGTAGCTTAGAGGTCTGGCAGCCCCACGGAACACAGAGTCCAAAACAATAATTGGACGGAAGAATCTCTTGCTACAGGAGCGTGTGTGAATGATTCCAAATAGGGACACCTCCAGGCTCTTTTCTCTGCTCATCGCTTCCAGGGAAGTCTTTTCTGATGCTGACTCCGGGAGACAAATAGCATTCCAGGTTAAGAGGCAGCCAAGTTAACCCCACTCTCCTGTCGGTGGTGGGAGGTAGGGGTCTGAGGGGAGTTAGATTGCCTAAGGCTTAAAGGACCAAAAGGAAACTTGGAGTTTTTATATAAGGACCTGATGGAGACCCACTGGAGACTTTTGGGAAAGAAGGGGGGAGGTCACTGCCATGGTTTGTCAGAAGCATCGAGCGGTAAGAGAGCCGGGAAGCAGGGAGCCCTGTGGAGGGGGCATGTCCCCTGTTGGGAGTGGAGAGGAGAGGAAGGGGCCTACGTGTCAGGTTGTGGGAGAAACAGGTACAGTGACCAAATGAGAGACGCGGGGGAGGGAGAGCAGTGATTCTGAGGACTCGGGACTGAGTGCTGGCTCGGGGTGCAGTTCAAGCTGGAGGTGTGGGAAGCGGGGGACAGCAGGCCGAAAATCACCAGGTCAGCGGAAGAGGCCTGTTTTCTGTTGACGTTTGTCACTGCCGCGTAGGGCCAGGAGTGTCCCGCTGACCCCCCAGGAATACTCGGCAGCTCTGCAGAAAAAGGGGTGTCACACGGACCCCTTCACCCACATCGGGCCCTCATGCTCCTGGGAGCCCAGAGCCTGTGCTGTTAAGACTCAGATCCCTCTGGATTTCTCAGGGGTCTGGTTCCTTCATATAGAAATTAAATAGAAGCCCCTTGAAGGGGACCGTTCATGTTTCCATACGTTAGACTCCGTAGTCAGGTCCCTCACGCGTGCGTCCTACAGATACTCCGTGCATGTGACTTGAGGTCCCAAAGACTTGACATTATAAGCTCTTGAGCAAACAAAATATAAGCACTAATTAAAACATTCCCAATGGAAACTTACTTCATAATTTCCATGTGCGTTCTTTTTTTAATGAAGTAAGCGTCTTTAATTTCTTTTCTAGAATTTTATTTGGATGAGGTCAGAAATTGGTGAATGTCTCTCCCATGACTCACACTGCTCCCCAGCTGCTGGCCTCATGTTCCCGGACACACTGGTGAGGAGCCATCGGGCGCCGTAGCTCCCCTGCCGTGGACGGCAGGCTCCCTGGGACGCCCCGGTGGGGGGACACCCTCCTCCTATGTCCCTGGTGGCCACGGTGGCCTGGCCCCTGAGTGGCTCTGAGACTCTGGAGGCCACTGTGCCTGTTAGAACGACTGTCCCACCCTCCCCGACTGGCTTTGGATTTATAAATTCAAGAGCGTCTTCACTCAGTTAGGACTTCTGAATATCCAAGTCAGTAATAAGGCCCAATGGACTGTAGCGAACAGGGCCCAGCCTGAGTCCGTGACAGGTCTGCACGCCACGGCCGCGGCCAGACCCAGCTGGCCACTGGCTCTGAACAGCCCTTCGTCTGGGGGTGGTGTCTGCACTTTCCAGTGATGAGGAAGGGGAGCAAAAGAAAAGTGGTATTTGTAACACGTGAAAATAATCTGACATTCACACTTGTGTTGATAAAGTTTTATTGGAAGACAAAAGAAAGGGAGGAAGGCCAATGGCTTAGCTCTGTGGTCGGCAAACCGTGGCTTGCGAGCCACATGCAGCTCTTTGGCCCCTGGAGTGTGGCTCTTCCACAAAACACCACGTGCGGGCGCGCACATACAGTGTGATTGAACCTTCGTGGCCCATGCGCAGAAGTCGGTATTTTGTGGAAGAGCCACACTCAAGGGGCCAAAGAGCCGCATGTGGCTCGCGAGCCGCGGTTTGCCAACCACTGGCTTAGCTGACTGTTGTAAGCTGTGATTTCTTCAGGGCTCTCAAGCTCCCGAGCCTTCCGGAAGATTTGGCTAATGGTACCGAGACTCTCTTCATTTCCCTGGCCCCCCACCTGAGCCCAGGATGCCTTTTATCCTCTTTTAGTCGTCCTACCTGTCAGCTCAACAGGAGGTGTTTTATATGAACATGGAAATAAGATGGAATGAAACACAGGAGTCTCACGAACCTGGGCATGGACCGTTCAGTGAGAGCATTCAGCGAGGCATGCCTGTAGCCGGATGGCTGAATGACAGCAATCCTGGTAGAGTGAAAATGAAAGCAGACTTTAGCTTTGAAAACAAACACCAGAACAATTGCCTGTGGTCTCTTCCCCTCCAGAAGATAGCAAAGACATGGACAGTGACAGCCGAGGCTTACTCAGAAAAAGAAAATAGTTAATCCCTATACATCAGGGTAAGACAATTATTTTTCTCTGTTGATAACATATACTGCTAACGCCGAATCCTGATATCTCTTCCTCCCTCCCCCTTCCTTTTCCTTAGCCATAATTTACAACTCCTTCCCTTCTAATCTCTCCAAGAATACTGCTCCCCCGACAGGTCCCATCCCCTCCTCATGCCCTGCCCACGGCCTTCTCCTGGCTTCACCTCTGTGCTCCCACTGAGCTGCCTCCGGGCAGCAGTCGACACTGTTGCCTCTGTGTTCTTGCTTTCTCCTCCCTGCGTTCCTTCTCCCAGGTCTGCTCAGACCCTGGTGGAAGGCAGGCTGCTAGTAGGTTAGAAAGCCGGCTTTGACACCTGGCAGGCCTGTGCGTGCCCAGCTTTCCACTTCCTGGCTAGTGATCAGGCAAAGTTATTTCACTACTTAACCTCCTCGGAGGAATCGGGGTTTGAAATCGCCCCTTCCTCATACGTTTCTGTGAGGACTGAAGTGCCTCCTCAATTAAAGCATAGTTTTGGCCCATTAAAGTGCTCAGTAAACATTAGGTGTTGCGATGGCTATTGTTGTCAGTATTACTAGAATTCCACATCTGTGCCAACGGACGCTGCTAACACTGCGACAAATGAATGGTTTCTCGTTGGTATTAAGCCAAAGTCTTCACAGTGGCTGTTCAGAGCCCTACACATTCTGGTCCCTCTGTCATCTTTCTGACCTCATCTCTCTCCTAAGACTACCCCCGCCCAACCTTACACACATACACACACACACACACACACACACACACACACACACACACTCACTCAAGTGTAAGTTCCATGAGGACAGGAAATTTTGTATTTTGTTAATTTCTGTAGTTTCAGTGCCTAGAATTATTCCTAGCACATAGTAGGTGCTCCATAAATATTTGTTGAATGAATGATTGAGCCCTAGTACTAATAAACATCACCGCCGTGGCGAAGCTGTTTCTAGTTCCCCAACAAGGTGACTTTCTTTTCCGAATCCTGCGCTACCTAATCCATCTTCAGTTATCACATTTGTCACTTTGTATTTTTATGGAAAACATATTTAAAGCTCTTAAATTTAACCAGATGGCATAATTCACAAGCACATTTTTATTTAATAGAGTGAAACCTCACATGGCACAGATGTGACTGAATGACTACAGAAATCGCAATGCTCCGTGAGTGTTTTCGAATTGCATTCCCATCATGTTCTCTGAGCTATTCCACAGAATTAAGGCCAAGCTTGCGAAAATCTAAGAAAAAGCAAATGAGAAAAGAAATTCCCGCGCAGAGAAAGCTTAGGCGGTGGCGTGTTCTGTGTTTTGACATCACGGGAACCTCGCTGTTTGGCATGTAGGGAGGGGGCTGGCAGGACGCTGCAGGCCCAGGCGTCAGCGCAGCTACAAAGTGGCTGAGAAATAACCCACAGCAACAGCCCCGGAGGAGCGCGCCTGTGTGGGCTGGCTTTGCAGAGCCTTCCTTCCTCAGGGAGAAAACTCACCAATGTTTCGTAATTAAAATGCTACGACTACAAGCCAGGAGCCGTATACATAATCAGACAGTTCTCACCAGATCTGCAGAAAGACCTACTGAAGTCTTCATGCCTGGGGGGAAAGGCAGTGAGCAAGGACCCCTCAAATACATTTCTCTGCCACCAATGTGATTCTGGGGCCGGTGCCGCCGGCTGACCAATCACACATGTATTCCCTGCTATCATTTGGGGTGTGGCACGCATCTTGTAAGTCATTGATTCCGTGATGGTGAACCTTTCGAGCTCAGCGTGTCAGCATTTTGAAAAACACTAACTTAACTCTGGTGCCGTGCCACATATAGAAATTTTTTGATATTTGCAACCATAGTAAAACAAAGACTAATATTTTTGATATTTATTTTATATATTTAAGTGCCATTTAACAAAGAAAAATCAACCAAAAAAATGAGTTCGCGTGTCACCTCTGACACATGTGTCATAGGTTCACCATCGCTGCTGACTGATCAGCAGTCCTGCCATTCCCTGCTGGGAACTAGCCCAGGACGCACGCGTGGGAGAAGTGACTTTTCCCGGGACAGCAATGGTGCCAGCTGCGTGGAATCGGTGTCTGCATTCGGAGGTGATAGTCTAAGGAAGCCCCCGCCAGAGGTGGTGCGGCAGGTGTGAATGCCTTTGACCGTAGCGTTTATCACTCCAGCGGACACATTCTCACCCCGGAAGGGCACCCGTGAGGAGCAGGTGCTTCTGGGATGGAATCAGGATTAGCGTCCGGCCTGGCTGGTGATGTCATATGTTCCCTGCTGTCCTTTTGGGGTTTTCAAATCCAAGGCAGTGCACAGTGCCTATTCTAGAGGCACCTCTGCTGGAGTAGAGAGACGGTGATTTCTGCCAATGCGCAATTATCGGTGCTTGCTGGCCAGAGAAAAGGGATTTTGCTGCGACCTGCGAACTCTGGGAAGGAAAACCTGGGCTGCTTCCCGGCTCCGTCTTGATTGGCTCTTAGTCCTGGGAGTGCTGCTGGCTTCCTTTTGTGCGTGTTGTTCCCATGGCTCTGGCTCTGGGTCCACCCTGCTCTCCAAACAAGAGTTTTAAATATTTGTTTGATTTTTTGGGGGTGGGTGGGGGGAGTCTTGACTCCACTAGAATGGGGGTGCAGAGGTGGGAACCGTTCATCCGGGGCCTAACTGGCACTCATCCATGGACACATTGACCCCTCTGGTATCACTAGGAGCTTTTCAGTGCAGATACTTGTTGATTCTAGTTAGTCGCCGATACTATATACATGACCCTGGATTTAATATCCCTTCCTTCCTTCCTTGAATATCTTTGCTTGGCAAAGTATTGCAGCTTTCC
>NW_006292908.1:2660119-2662346 GCF_000327345.1 Myotis davidii
TCCCTACTTGTGGGGATTTCTGTATTTCCTTCAGATCTGGAATCCAACTTCTTAAACATACCTTTGAAAGCACCTTATCAAAGGTAGTGAAGCTTCTCTGCCTTATCTGATTCAAACTTCCTGTGACCTTGGGCCCCCCCACCCCCTACCAGACTTCCCTCTCTCTGCTTCTCCCTGGGACCCAGGGATACCACTCCCTCTGGTGATTTTTTTAGTCGCTCAGCATTTTTTTTCTTTTTAATTTTTTTATTGATTAAGTTATTACATATGTGTCCTTATCCCCACATTACCCCCCATCCTCCCCACTCATGCCCTCACCCCCCTGTTGTCGGTGTCCATTGGTTAGGCCTATATGCTTGCATATAAGTCCTTTGGTTGATCTCTCCCCCTTACCCCCACCCTCCCCTACCTTCCCTCTGAGTGGCTCAGCTTTTAAAGGGTTCCATCCCAGGGTTTCTCTTTCTTCCTGAGTGAGGTGTCAACACCCACAGCTTCAGTTATCACCTCTGAGATCATTTCCTCCAAATCTCCAAGTCAAATGTATCTCCGAAGTTCAGAGGCCCATGTAGTCCCTTAGTCAACAGACACCTGATGAACACCCACTATGTGTGAGGCCCAGTGACCACTCATTGTCACCACTGGATGTCCTGTAGGCACTTCTCTAGGTCCAAGACATAGTAGGAGAAACTTTCTTCAAGAAGGGCAATTCAACCTGTATTTCCTACGTGATACCATTGTCCAGCTGCTCACCCAGGCCATAAAGCAGGGATTCATTTGAAATGTCTCTTTCTCCTTCACTCTGCACCCTCATCAACATCTGTGCCCACATCCAGTCACTCAGAAAATCCTGAAAATTATACTCTCCGACAATCTCAGATATGTGCTTTCTTTTTTCTTTTCTTTTTTTAAAATTGATTTTAGAAAGAGAGGTAGAGGGATAGAAAGAAACATTGAGATGAGCTGCCTCTTGCACGCCCCCTCCTGGAGATCGAGCCCCAAACCCCAGGCGTGTGCCCTGGCCGGGAATCGAACCTGGGATCTCTTAGTTCATGGGTTGATGCTCAACCACTGAGTAACACCAGCCAGACTGTGCTTTCTTTTTTAACCTCGTGGCCTCTGTCTTAGTTTAGGCCTCCATCACCTGCCCCATTTTAATCTTCCTTGCCAGCATCAGACCTTCTTGATGCGAATTTCACTATCAGTTTCCCTCCCTATAGCACTTCATGGTTCCAAAGTACCTTCAGAATTAAGCTCAACTCCTTAGCGTGGCCACAGCACCTTTTTGAGCCTGGTCCTTGTCCTATCTCCTGCCACTCTAGTCTTAGTCCATACGAAATAACTTACTGTGTCTCAGAGACATCACACCGTCCTACTTCTGTGCCCAAGCGCATCTGCCTGAGGGGTCCTTTGTCTTCCCTTCCCACTACTGGCTGCCTTTAGGTGACCGTGCTGACTAATGGGTAAGCGTGTGAGCTTTGGGGCTGAGAAAACCATCCAGCCTGAACAAGTTGCTTCCCCTTTTAGAGCCTCAATTTTATCGTGGGGGTTGTTTTGAGAATCAAATCAGGTGTTTGTTGAATAAATGAATGAATTACATATTCACTCGTGGCCTACTAGGAACTGCAGACAGAGCAGCGAACAGAACTGTTGAAGTCCCTGCCTTAAGGAATCTCACATTCTGTCTGGTACAGAGGAAGCAAACAAAAAAAGTCATCATTATTATTCATCTGAGGCTTAGGTCAGTGGCTCTCAACCTCCTGGCCCTTTAAATACAGTTCCTCCTGTTGTGACCCAACCATAAAAATATTTTCATTGCTACTTCATAACTGTCATGTTGCTACTGTGATGAATCGTCATGTAAATATCCGATATGCAAGATGGTCTTAGGCGACCCCTGTGAAAGGGTCGTTCAACCGCCAAAGGGGTCGAGACCCACAGGTTGAGAACCGCTGGCTTAGGTGCTAGCTCCGTGAGGTAACTTTGCCAGACCTACTTGCCAATTTCCATTCTGAATTAGGTGCTCACCTTCCATGGTCCCATATCACCCTCTGGGGCCCCAATGTGACAGCATTATATTGTATCATGATTGCCAGTATTTCATCTTAACAGACAACGAGTTCCTCAAGGAGGGAGCCGGGGACGGGACTCCTTGTTTGCCAGCTTCTGGTACACACGGAATCCAGTTACAGGTGTCAGGTGCAGGAAGGGACGTTTTAGGATACACCCA
>NW_006292908.1:2662368-2673078 GCF_000327345.1 Myotis davidii
AATGGCACATCGCGCCGAAGAGCATCGGCTGTGTGCCAGGCACTGCGTTAGCTGGTGAGATATATTATGGCATGTCATCTTCACAGCGACCCTAGGCAACCAGCACTATTACACAGACCTTATAGGTGAGGGATCTACATCTTAGATGCAAACTAACTTGCTGAAGTCAAGTTGGGGACCCAGGGCCGCCTGCCTCCAGAGCCCCCACTTTGCTCATTTCTCCACCGGCAGTGGGAGGTGCCGCATGCGGTCTGCATGCACTTTATTACGGCTGCACCTGCGCACACAGGGCACAACCTGAACCCGCAGGCAGGGACACGGGCATTTTAGGTTCGTTCTTCTACGCTAACCTGTGCGACTCTGCTCACCCGCTGAGGGTGGGGAGACAGAACAGGTTTCAAGCTCACCAGGTCACACTTTGGGCACCTCTGCCAGTTGACACTATCTTTGGGTAGCTAGCTCCATCTCTTGGGTGAATGCAGCGGGGCCTTGACTTACGAGTGTCCCGACTAACAAGTTTTTCGAGATACAAGCCGTCTCTTGGCTGATTTTTTGCTTTGAGTTGTGAGCTAAAATTCGGGTTACGAGCCAGCTTCAGATACCCCACCGCTAGTTGACGCAGCGAACGTCACAGTGAACGCCTCATCAGCCCAGCATTCAATTCATTGTAATGGTGAAAATTGATTTGACATACGAGTAATTTGAGTTACGAGTTTGGTCCCGGAACGAATTAAACTCGTAAGTCAAGGCCCCACTGTATTTTGTCTTGGAGACCCCCCTTGCCTCTCCCTAGCTCCTCTGCCCCACCTACCAAGCCACTGGTTTCCGTCTCTACTTCCCTGGGGCTGCCCCTGTGTGGGGAGGAGGTGCTAGGGAGATGCACTTTAAGGGGGTCTTTTCCTGGAGTCTCAGATAGGAAATGAGACAAAAGAAAGTCTCTTGGGCCGAGAACAAAACCGCTACCTCTCTGCTAAGTCTCCCTCTGGGACTTGACGGTGGGAGATCCCGTTTTCTCCTACTTTCATCCCCTTCTTCCTGCGCTCAGTTGGGGTTGGAAAGGGTGGACGCTTCCCTTCCTGCCCCTGCCTCTCCTGCACTCTCCCTGTATCCCAGCACTCGCCCTCCCAACGTGGAATTTGCCCTCCCCTTCCCCCTAGGGCTGACCTGAGGAATGGCTGCCCCAATCACCTGATTTTTGAGATGAGAAAGGAAAACCCACCTGTCTAGTATTTTCAGATGATCACTCCTGTTACCCCTGCATCTTGGAGGGTGGTCACAGGCCTCTGGAGCCCTCTGGGTCCCTTAGAGCAGTGGTTGGCAAACCGCGGCACGCGAGCCACATGCGGCTCTTTGGCCCCTTGAGTGTGGCTCTTCCACAAAATACCACGTGCGGGCACACGTACAGTGCAATTGAAACTTCGTGACCCATGCGCAGAAGTCGGTTTTTGGCCTGGGCGAGTCTATTTTGAAGAAGTGGGGGGTGTGGGTCGATTGGTCCTGTGACGGGAGACATGGTGCAGGCGGGCTGGGCTGTGGGATACGCAGCGCGGGGGAGGTGCCAAATATCAACAGTACTTAAACTATATAGGTAGGTTAATAACAATGTACCTACCTATATAGTTTAAGGTTTAAAAATTTGGCTCTCAAAAGAAATTTCAATCGTTGTACTGTTGATATTTGGCTCTGTTGACTAATGAGTTTGCCAACCACTGCACTAGAGCGATGTGGCTCAGAGCAGTTCCAGCAGAAGAGGTGCAAGGGGCCTGGGACACCTCCCTCACCCGACTCACTACCCTTCCCCTCCTAGTCCATTAACTCGGATTCTGGGCTGTGGCCTTCTCCTTCACAAGCAGCCTGGAAGCAGTGGGGTGCTCGCTCCACGGAATTAGTCTGTGTCATCAAGGAGCCATGCGTCCACATTCCGACACATTTAGTCCCTACGATACCATCAGTGACGCCTAACCTATCACTTAAATATGGGATCATGGAAATGTACGCTGTGATACAGAACACAGAATGAGAGGGTGTGCTCCGAAGACATTAAATACTTCATTTGTACACTGTGTCTTTCAGCTTCACACTGTCCCCAAAGAAAAGGGAAGCTTTTGTGAAAAAGAACCAGTTTAGGAGGGAAATTGACAACTGTGGGTCTAATAACAAAAATAGTAAGAGGAAGCGGATCTCTGTAGCGATGACTGCACTCTCAAGCCCCTTATAGCTCCTTGTGCAATGTGAGGCCTGGTGTGTATCTCTTTGACTTATCTATGTCTCTGTGCCTTGTAAGTCTTGGGTCAGAATCGGATCTTTTTAAGAAAAAAATCTCATGTAAGCTAAGATATGAAGATATCAACTTGTATACTGTGAATTCACTGGAGAAGCATAAAATATAATTATTAAAATGTAGCCCGAAAGGAGAATATACAATGGGGGCGGGGTGCCCTTTTGTTTGAGAATATCATTGCCATCTGGGTTGTAAGCCATTTGATTCTATTCTAGTTGCTTGATGCCAGAAATAACTTATTACCAGGGAGACATGCTGGAGCATCGTCAGGAATGACAAAGTTTTTACTTGTTTTTAACATCTGTATCACAAAATGATAAAGCTGCTGATCCATGCAGTGATATGACCATATAGCCTAGTACGCTAGTACTTTCTGCTACATATATTTATGCTGCCTTTTACACACCAATTCTTCCCCCTTTTCCACCCCACTCAAGGTCAGAGACCACTTTAGATAAAACAGAGAATCCTTCAAACTCTCTTCTCCTCCCTGGAGGAGAGCACTGGACACACCTGGGGCCTGGCTAGAGTTTAAAACTGAATCCATAGACTTCGCACAGTAATAGCAAATCTCACAGTGGTCATGTTGCGAGTGTACATAAAGGGCTTGATTCTCTCCTTGATCCGCGATATTTATGAGCTCACATTAAATATAGATCACTACTGTCCAATCACACTGACAAAAAGCATGTCATTTTGAAGTTCCAGTTCATTACTTTCTGGCTGCCTGACCTTGAGCAGGTTACTTAATCTCACTAGTTTACTCATCTTTAATGATAATAGTACCCGTCTCATAGCCAGTGTATTTGAAAACTACATGACAATGATATGAAGTAGCTTGAATGCTGAGAGCTCCCAGATACTAAATTGGGTGTTCGCTGAATTCCAATGGAAGTGAAATAAATGGCAAGGAGTTCGTTTTCTGCAGCATAAGGCAGCATAAGAATTTGAATGAGGGGGTCTTGGATAACTATGATGTTCTAAAATAGCGGATATCTTTTCACAAGCCCTCTTTGGGGGTTCTTTTGTGCAGAAAGTCTCTTAATTTGCAGTCTTTACGCTTCACATTATTCAAGTAAAGACCACGTTGATTAGAAGGCAGTACAGCTTCCCCTTTGGTGTTCAGCTCGGGGGCATACTGGGGGAGGATGTTGCTTCTGTTTGGAGAAGAGGGGAGGGGAGAGGGCATAGAAAGCTGCACATCCTAAACCTTAGTCCGATACCTTTCCCAGAAGCAGGCCGCCAGGGGTCTTGTTTCCCCGAAACCAGGCCGAGTTTAGCTTTAATGGCATAGCGCCTGGTGTGGAAGGAGTTAAAGCCCCCCCTCCTCTTGACCCGCTCTTTTGTGTACACAGCTGCGGTGGGAGCGCGGGTCGGAAAGGAAATGGTTAGAGGAAGAGCCGGGTTTGAGACCTGGCCTGTCGGCGAGGGGGGCCGGCGGGGGCCGGGCTTTACGCGCCAGATGTTTACGCGCCAGATGTTTACGCCCAGATGTAGGCCCGCCCGGTGCCCGCCCGCCCGGAGCTGCCGGCGTGGTCGCCTCTCGAGTGCGGGGCGAGGTGATGAGTTAGCGGGTTGCTATGGTGACGGGCCGGCCCACGTGATCCACTGCTGCTGCCGGCGCTCTGACGTCAGCACCGGGAGGGCGGAGCGCGGGAGGGCGGGGCGGGTGTGTAGGATGCAAGTATTTTTTCCTCTTCTCTTGATTTATATGCTGTATTTTGACTGTTCAGAGGTGTGAATTTTTATCTAGCCTCGTGCAGTTTCTTTTTATAACTTCTATTCCTTTCCGGAAGCACACGGTGCGCGGGGAGCGCTCCTACAGGTACGGTCCGGCCCGGCGCGGGCGGGCGCGGCGGGGACCTGGGCGGGGAAGCCACTGCGGGTGTAAAGGGCTGCGATCCTCGCTGCCCGCGTCCATGTGTCATGTGGGGGATGCATGGAGGCTCCCCGGGCGCAGCTGGAATGCATTTTGTGAATAGGTTTGCCGCCTGCGAGGGGTCTCCCCCCAGCGCCTTCCTTCCACGTAGACCCGATGCAAGCAGGTTGCCCCCCTCTCCGCAGGGAGACGGGCTGCAGCACTTCCTCTCCTTCCCTTTTAGCTTCCAGAGGAGCCATTAGGTGGGCTGTGCCTACAGGCGGGGACGGGAGGGTGGCGAGGAGGACGCTCGCGCTCGCCTCCCTCGCCGCGGTGCGGTGCGCGTGCAGGAAAGATGGAACCCTCTCGATGGAGCTGCAGCCTGTGGGGTGAAGCCGCCAGATTGATGGAGCTTTGTAAGAATTCTGCTCGCTGATTGGCGCAGGGATTGACAGCAGAGGTCACGGTGTCAGGCATTCACCAAAATTGTCTTCCTAGAACCCAACGTTTATTAGAAAGAGACTGGGCTGCCAGGGATCTGGGCGCCGGGGTGCATTTTCTCGGGAGTTGGCGGCCTCCGCGGGGGTGAGGGAGCCCACCCTTTTATACGGAGGACGGTCGGATGGTCGGTGGGAAGGTAGTTCCCGGTGTTGTGCTGAGGCCTGATTTGAGGATGGGGCTGATCTCGGTCATTGCATCGGGAGCCCTTTGATGAATGAGTCGGCCTGGGCGGTTGGCATCGTTCTGACATGAGCATCTCTGGCAATATGTTCCAGCAGATAAGCTCATTAAAATTGTTTGCATTGTTTGATAAGGATAACAATGTCGTGGAGCAATGCAGCTAGCGTCTGGTGCGTTCAGGGCCAGACCCGAAGGGAGATGGATAGCTTCGCTCCTGTTTCCTCTGAAGTTCTTTTGTACCCGGGCCGGTTATTTTTAAATGCTGCCTTGATAACCGCGAACAGTGCTGTTGCTTTGAAGCAGGCACACATACCTCCGAAGTGCATCCTCTCGCTAGCGAGCCCAGGAAAGGGCTCTTTTCTTTTTTTTCTTTCTTTTTTTAACGCCTTCGTCTAATCATCCAGGTAGAGTTATGGGCAGAATATTCTGTATGTATGAATGTTTATATAATGGGACCCGAAATTACCCCACTTCCTCTGTCTGCGACCAAAGGAACACTGTTTGCTGACTCGTTGCCCTATCGCCTCTGGTCGTTCTAGAAATACTTGGAGTTAATTCTGGCTGCGCCCAGGAAGTCACCAAAATCTCATGCCCTAGGGTTCCAGCTAATACGCCTATGCGGCCTCCTTTCAGATTCCAAGTGCCCTTCATGGAAACCACCATCGGCCCTCAACTTCTGGGCTTCCCCTTTTTGGAGACCCAAGCTCAGGATGGGAATGCTGGGTCCCTCCGTCCCTTACTCCTCTGCCTTTTTCTGTGGACATTCCAAGGCCTAAAATAGAATGAAAACAAAAATAAACAAACAACCAAAAAACCCTGAGTTGCTTTGAAACCTCACTTATTTAAGCTGTTCTCATAGGTAATGCACTGAAAGCCCTCTCTTCTTCAATGATTTCATCTCTGCCGTGTAGGTAGCCGTTGCTTTTTTAGACGAGTTCGAATTTTACCACATGGGCCGGAGGATGTGGCCTAATTGGGTCTTATTAGTCATATGAGCTAACTCGAAATGGCAGTGCAGTGGAAAATCACTTGGTGGAAAGGTTACGTGCGGATTTTGGTGGTAAATTATTGCTTTAAAATAAAATTTTGTGTACCTTTTGAATCCAGTCCACATTATTTCCATTTCCTGAATTATTCCCAGTTTGCTTTCTGAGTCTATAATGGCCCCTGAAATTATGTGGAAAACAAAACTAGACTGGAATAAAGATCTGCCTGAATGAATTCTTCAGTCACTCTGCGCATCGTGGCATCCGGTTGTTATGTGACGGGGTTATTGGATGCGATAGTGAGGGATGCCATAGGTTACGTGAAGAGGAAGCCTCCAGAACTGCATATGTTCTGAGTCACACAGAGGGCGCACCGGGGACAGGGTACTCCCTGTTCTCCTCCGGCTGCTTTTCTCTCAGTGGGGATGACCAGTGTCTCCTCCCGACGGCGTATTTCCCTGGAGGAGCACAGGGGATGGAAAACGTGACACATTTCTCTCCTTGGGAGCTGTTCCGTGGTGATTTTGGCATCCTGGGGCTGGAATGACGCTGCCATTTAAGTGCTGAGAAAACGTGGAAGGCAGTTTGAAAGCCAGGGTAGAGGGGTAACCAAATAAGTTTTGCTTTGGCTGTCGGTTCAGTATATCCCCCACCAATGAGAGGTGCTGGGGAGAGAGTCCTGTTCGATCCCAGGTAAGGCTGGAGCCTGGGGTGTCCACATTCTCTTCTGGCCCCTTTACTGACCTCTAGGCAGGCCCCCAGCAAGTCCATTCTCTTTGTAAAGATCCCTGCATTTGCTCTTCACCTGTAAGGAATCTCACTGCATCCTTACAAAGTTTTTGTGAGGTTAACTTCAAAACGTTTAAAACAAAGACTTAAAACAAGAAAGAGCTGTGTACATATAGAAGAAGGTTGTGATTCTTGAAAGAGGGGCATTTTCAGGAGCTCCAGGCCGAACGCCCCTCACCTGGCAGGTCGGGTCGCACAGCTAAGCTGGGGCGGGGGGGGGGGCCTCCCCAGGCTCTCAGTGAGAGTGAGGGGCCAGTGCTCTCCCGGCAGGAGACACTGTTGCCATAACATGTGCCCCAGGTTGTTTATAAATCAGGGTCAGATAGGGCTCATGACCCAGATATCCTAGCCCAGGTATCTCTCAGTGTAAACAGAGCCCGTTTTTCCAGCCGGGACTGGAGTGGGCAGTAAATCGTTATTGAAACCTGTGCACCCTTTGGTTAGAAGAACAAGTTTCCTTTAGAAAACTACCCTCCCTTAGTCATATCAGTTGAAAAGAGCGCATGCAGAAATGGCTCAGCGGAGCCCTGCAGACGTGTCCACACGCGTGTTCACACATGTGATGGCCTTGGCCGGCTTCCTCACTGCATGCACGAGCACTGGGAATCCATAGATGTGAAGAGTCACTGAAGATGTAAGTGCCGTGTGGGCCGTGCGAGGTGACACTTCATTCACCTGTGAGCGAGCCTCCGGGCCCTCCCTGGGGAGGGCTCCCTGTGCACGCGCAGGTGCTGGGAAAGGGTGATGACCCGGCGCCCTGCCACCCGCTCTGTTCTCCCACTGCAGGCTTGTAGGCATGAATGTGTAAGTCCAGAGGACGATGTCCACGTGTGTGTTTGAACACGCAGCTACAGTAGTGTCTGTTTCTGAGTACTTTTTAAAAAATTCGCTTGGCCCCAAGAAATGGACTGTAAACAAACAAAAAAAAGCAAACTGAAAACTTAAGGTTTTGACATCCAACTTTGCTAACTTTGCAAAATGAACTCTTGTTAAGAAAAACAAAAAGAAGCCCTGGCTGGTTTGGCTCAGTGGATAGAGCGTCGGCCTGTGGACCAAAGGGTCCTGGGTTCGATTCCGGTCAAGGGCACATGCCCGGGTTGCGGGCTCAATCTCCAGTAGGGGGCGTGCAGGAGGCAGCCAGTCAATGATTTTCTCTCATCATTGATGTTTCTTTTCCATCCTCCCCCTTCCTCTCTGAAATCAATAAAATATATATATATATGTATGTATAAAGAAAAACAAAAAGAAAAGGCATGCATGTGTATAAACGATAGTCGTGGGAGTGCGTTCCATTTCATAGAAGCTGTTGTCACACGGCTCACTTGGATCAGAATGTGGGGTTCAGACCATACTCCCCAAAACAGCCACTGCAGACATGACAGATCGAGCCTCATGCGTCTCCGTTATGTATGTGTATCATCTGGGTTTACTACTGTCCTAGGAGATTTTCACAAATAGTGATTTTTGTCCTTAATATTTTTGTAAAAAAAAAATCGAAGGATTACTTAATGGCTTCAGCTCTTAGGGGCCCAGTATTTGAACTTCTGTCCAGGTTCCTTGGTCAGAGCTCCTGTTAAGGGGATGGTCTTCGCGGTGCCTTCGTGAGAGGCTCGCCCCTCCCCAGCGGCTGTCACCTGTTGTATCTGTTGACAGTGCGGTATCTTAGCGGAGCAGTGGTTTGCGATGGTCCCTTGAGTTTAGGTGGTTGTTTTCTGCATTTACAGGAACCTCCTGAAGCTGCAGTGAACAATTCCTTAGATTCATGGAGGGGGAAATATTGGGACTCATCTCCATATTCTGTTCAGTTTGGGGAGTTAACTTGACAAGTACTTGAGAGTCTGCTCTGGGCAAGCTCTCTGCTGGATGCCCCTCCAAGGACCTTGCGTTCTAGCAAAGCCGGTCGTTTTGTAACAGATACACCTTGTGAGTATTTGGCTTGGTCTGAGGGCAAAAGTGGTTTGCGCTTCCTGAGCCCACAGTGACTCAAAGTAGAAAAAGATACCCCAGAGGCCAGCCTGCTGTAGGGAGCCGGCCAGCCGGCACTGTGGGAGGCCAGGCGTTCTGGTGAAAGGGGTGTGGGCTTTCGCATCGGGATTTTGCTCGGCCTGGCAAGCTGCAGGTTGGGCAGTGGTGGGCAACAGGGCAGGAGGACTGTAAGGCAGGCAGGGTGGGCAGAAGTCGGACATGGAACGCCATTGAAAGTGTATTCATCCAAACCCAGCGCCATGTCAGCAGCAGTGTGTGTGCTGGGATTGACGTCCCGTATTGAAATGACAGTTAAAAGGAAAATGGAGTTCCAGCAGTGCCCCACCCTACGGGCCCCAGATGGACTAGAGCATCCTTAATCCCCCAGGAGAGAGCTCTCTGGAACCCAGTGTAGGGATCAGGACACGGTCGTTGACAGATGTTCCCTGGCTCCAGGCTTCTGTCCCCGAGTGGCAGCAACGACAGCTTCGCCCCATAACAGGACTGGTACGCGGGTCACACAGTGGCTCCTCTGTTGGCAGAAGCCCACTTCATAGGCAGCAGCCTAACTTCAGGGGGTGGCTGATCTGTGCGCTTACACTGCTCTAAGCATCCCACACTCCAAACCAGGGTGCCTGGTGCTTCATGGGGAAGGACCCTCCTGAGCCATTCGATTCCGTGGAGTGTGCAGACATAACTGATGAGCAGCTGGGCGCTCGCTGCTCGGGGCTCCGGCGCCAGTTCTCTGACAGCCGCCGTGACCGCGTGGTGGCAGGCCCTGGAGTAGACTGAGAACCAACCGAACTTGGATTACATGGGTTTGTTTACTTTTGAATTTTGTCGGTCTCGCTTTAGAGGAAGAAATGATTTGTTCCTCTCCTGTCAAAAGTACCTTTTCCCACAATGAAAAGTGTTAGAATAGGCATGTGTGTTAGCATAGTGTCGTATGCTAACAGGAGGCTAGCGTTCAGCTACCAGCCGCTGAAAAGCCAACTTGGATATGCCACGTTCATCCAGAATCTTAAGCACTATTCATTCCAGCAGCCCTCCTCCTCCCAACACTCCACACACATCCCATTGGCCACGCATGGACCTTGTTTCTTAGTTCATTTGAAAATCATGATTTTTATCTTGGTGTTTTGGCCCTTGGAATGTATATTGTGTTGAGAGAATTCTTTCAAAATGGAAAGCTACAGTTCACATAGGCAAAAACTAAAATTATACAACTATCGCCTTATAGCACAAATCAAAGAAATTTTTCCTGAATATGTTTTTTGTTAAAATGCATCCCCAAAAATGCTCGTTCATTTTCATGAAAAGAATCATTAGTGAGGTAAGATTGAACAGTTTTATAGGTCACTAAGAAATAATTTCTTAGTAGGTTACTAAAAAAAATAAAAAAAATACTTGTGTATTTTCAGGGTCAACTCTCCCCAGGCTAATTAGGATTTTACTCACTTAAAACCAGGACGGCCTCTTCTGCTTAAAGCATTATTTTGCTTTTTCTAAATGTGGTAATATAGACATAGGATGGCCACGCTGATGATGGTGTCCCTGGGTGTCATTTGTCCTGAATTCAGTCTTCCTGTTATTTCTGGACCTCATATGGTTTGGGCCGGGTAAAATGTGCCAAAACCCAGATCCGGGCCAGGACTTGGACAGAGAGCAATGGGCAAGAGGTTTGAGAGAGCAGAGTCCCTGCTGTAAATAATAAATAACACAGTGTGTGCTGGTGGGAGTCTGCGAAGCTTGTGATGGTGCACACAGAATGCGTCCTGAGTTGATGGTCAGTGTGTGATGTTGCATAAGCCTGAACTATGATGTGCTCTTCCCATGAGGCACACCTAGATTTCTGCGAGTCAGTTTTACTTTTTCTGGAAGTCGTATTTGTTTTTGCTTTCTTTTAAAGACATTTATCTTTTTGTTCTTGAGAGTCAGCCTACCTTGGCAAGACCCTGAGCGGTAATTTGTCAAAAATGCCAGAGGCCTTGACACCTCAGGGTGGCGTTCTTATGTGCATTCCACTTTGCTTATAAACAGTAGAATCCTTCATTTAAGGGCGTGATTCCCTGCAAGGTTTGCAGTTGGCGCTCAGCAAATCAGGGGGAAGTGAAGCTACTAGAATGGGCTCCTCTACCCCCCACCCCCAC
>NW_006292908.1:2673557-2687968 GCF_000327345.1 Myotis davidii
CCCCACCCTACTTGACTTCCTTTTTATCATTTTAGAATGCCAAAACATGTCTTCAGATTGCTAACAGTAAACAATTTCCAATTCCCACTCTCTAAATAATTCCACGGTTATTGTTATATTGAAATTTAAGCCAAAAATCCAGCAGGCTCTTCATCTGCCCTTTCAGCAAACTTGGGTTCCTTCTATCAGCTGAACTCCAAGCGGGGGCTGGGAATACAAAGGTAAACAGGGCTCAGTCCCTCCTGGAAAAGCCTCTGGTATCCAGGGCCCCTGAAGGCACAGCGTTGAGCTTGGTTTGAGTGGCCTGTGTGGCAGGACTGTTACTTCTTTCTTGCAAGAGTCACTGAAAAGGCTTTCCTCTTTTACACTGCGCTAACTTTTATGTAAAAAGTGAGGAAAATGAGAGCATTTACTACTCATGAGATACCTGGGGAAAGTGTAAGGATATAAACTAATAACTGGGAACTGGACAGGTGGGTCCCTGTGTATTTTTTTATAGAGTCTTATTTTTTTTTTTATTTTTTTTTTAAATACACTCCATTAATTTTCTACAGAGAGGAAGGGAGAGAGATAGAGAGCTAGAAACATCAATGAGAGAGAACCATCGATCAGCTGCCTCCCGCACATCTCCCACTGGGGATATGCCCGCAACCAAGGCACATGCCCCCGACCGGAATCGAACCCGGGACCCCTCAGTCCGCAGGCCGAAGCTCCATCCACTGAGCCAAACCGGTTTCGGCTATAGAGTCTTATTTTAACAATGCGTGTTACTTGCTGAAATATATTGGGCAGCATCTCAACATATCCATGGGCTTACTGAAGTCACGTGGATGATGTTTAAAATTTAAAATCTGCTTAAGGCAGTTATCAGCCTTAATTACTACAGCCTCGCACATCACAAATGCAGTGCGCTCCTGTAGCACCTGCCCTCTGAGTTTCACACCTCGTGTCCATAGTCCATCTTCGCTTCACTGTGGCGGAGGACCCCGGCTGCCTCCTCGGTTCTGTGATGTGTCCGGCCCGCTCGGTATGCTCCGTGAATCCTGCACGAACTGCAGGGCAGCCCTCGGTGACGATTCTTTTTCCATCTCCTCTTAGAATTTTTGTTTTCTTCTCATTTTTTGATCACCTGCCGTGTGTCAGGTACTGTGTGAGGCCCTACAACAGTGAGATCACCCTATTTCAGCCACTCGGATGCGGACCCCTGGCCTCCCCAAATCCTAGCTTAACCTCCCATCTCACGGATAACAGTGAGCACTATCTGGCCTTCGTGACCCCTGCGACAGTGCTGGTGTGACAGCCCCTCACCCACCAGTCTGAGTCCCCATGGAGACTGACCAAGTAAGAGTCCCCCAAAGGAGGGCTTTGAATACAGGATCCCAGCTGTAGGGACCTGCTCACCACCGATAACCAGCGGTGAAATGGGAAGCTTGCGGGCTGCGAGCTGAGGTCTCTGCTAGTGAAGGAGGGAGTGGAAGAGGGGGTGCAGCCTGGTGGGGCATGGGCCCAGCACAGGGTGAGGGTTTTGGGGGGTGGAGGTGCCAGCCTCTCCTTGCTCCTCTGCCCCCTACCCCCCACTCTTTCTGTTTCTGGGACAGAGTTCTCAGGAGGGAAGAGAAAGATGAGTCATCAGCCACCTAGGAGGGATGGAGACCTGTAAGTCTTTCCAAATCCCCTAGCGAGGCCAGCAACACACAGCATGTGGAAAGGCAGGTTTGGTGTTTGGGAAGCCAGTTTTTCTCTCCCTGGAATTTCTGACTGTCCTACCGCCCACTTGAGGGTGTCAGCATGGATAACAGCGAGCGTGCTCGCAGCCTGTGGGATGGCTGTGTCACTGCCACCCCAAGTCCAGTTCAAAACTTGGTCTGGACCAAAAAGTGGGCCCGGGCTCTGCAGCGCCCCCCTGTTCCTCCCCAAGGCCCAGCTCGCTCTGGGAGAGGCGCGCGGGGCCGTGGCACAGCTCCGGCTCCGGCTGGAGGCCTTTCCGTTCCAGCTGAATCCCTTTCTGACTGTGTGATCGAGGGCAGAATGTTCAGCCTCTCCAAGCCTCCTTCTCTAATGTGCACACGGCAGTCATCGACCCACATCACAGAGTTCTCGATGAGGATTTAAATGAGAGACGGAATATAAAGTGTACCAAGCAGTGGCTGGTAGAACGAAATGCTTTTCAAAATATTAGCGAGGACTGTAGCTTGGAGTCTTAATCTACTCTTTTCCCCTGTCTTTACTTTTAGTCTATGACCTTTGTGTCCTCAGTACCTTATGCAACACCTGGGCACAGAGCAGATGTTCACTAAAAGTCCAAATTGAATGTGGAAAACAATCCAGACATTATACTGTAGTCTTTCCACTCTTATCAACTTTATTAAAAATTAATTTGCATGCCCTGACCCAGTGGATAGAGCGTCGGCCTGTGGACTGAAGGGTCCCGGGTTCGATTCCAGCCAATGGCATGTACCTCAGTTGCGGGCACATCCCCAGTAGGGCCTGTGCAGGAGGCAGCTGATCGATGTTTCTCTCTCATCGATGTTTCTAACTCTCTATCCCTCTCCCTTCCTCTCTGTAAAAAATCAATAAAATATGTTTTTTTTTAAAGAATTAATTTACATAAACAAATTGTATCTGTTTAGAGTATATGATTCAGTGGGTCTTGGCGATGTATGTACCCTGAAAGCCTTCACCCCCAAGATTCCTGATACCGTTGGAGTTCATATCGCCTCTGTCCACGTTACCAGGCAACCACTACTCGGCTTTCTGTCACACAGTATAGATCAGTGATGGTGAACCTATGACACTCGTTTTTTTGGTTGATTTTTCTTTGTTAAATGGCATTTAAGTATCCAAAATAAATATCAAAAATATAAGTCTTTGTTTTACTATGGTTGCAAATATCAAAAAATTTCTATATGTGATGCGGCACCAAAGTTAAGTTAGGGTTTGTCAAAATGCTGACACGCCGAGCTCAAAAGGTTCGACATCACTGGTCTAGATTCTATTTACGTTAATGGGATCATACAGATTGTCCTCTCCCCCGTCCGACTTCCTTTACTTGGCGTAATGATTTTGAGATTCCAGATCGGGTTTATCAGCAGTTCAGTATTCTGCATTCCTGAGTAGTAGTCCATTGTATGGCTATACCACGTTTTATCATTCACCAGTTGGTAAGCATTTAGCTTCTTTCCAGTTCTTAGCAGTTATAAGTCTATGAATATTCATGACCATGTCTTTGTGGTAACATATGTTTTCATTTCTCTGGGGTAAATATCTGGGAGCAGAATAAATGGGTCATAGGAATGGTGTTTAACATAAAATATCATATACCAACTATACTTAAATAATTGTCCAAAGTGGTTGTACCATTTTACACTCCTACCAGCAGAATGTGAGGATTCTGGTTGTTTCACATCCTTGGCAACACTTGGTGTTGTCTGTCTTCCACTTTGGCCAACCTCATGGATGTACAGCGATATTTCACTGAGGTTTTAATTTGTATTTTCCTGATGGTTAATAATGTTGGTGTTAGGTTTGATGGAGCAGTTGAGTTGATACCCTTCCCCTGGGAACTGGCGTATGTTTTCATGTGCTCATTGACCTTTTGGGTATCTCTAGTGAGGTGTCTATTCAAATCTCTTGCCCACTTTCAAAAATTAGATGGTTTATCTTATTGTTTAAAATATATTCTGGATACTATAATATAGTGTTGACTGAATCTAACTGGAATATAAACCCCTCAAGAGAAAGGGACGTTGTTTCTCCCTGGTCTTTGTCCACAATGCCCTTTCTAGCAATTAGGTCCAGCTTCCAGCAAATACGTATAAAATGATTATATTAAAAATAGCAAAGTAATAACAGGATCATTATTTTAGCTCAGGAAAAAAAAAAAACACCCCACTAAGCCCACTTTAAAAGTTTGATATGAAAGAGTTAAATTTAGGAGCTAGGTTTTCTATGGGGTCTTGTTAGATAAGAGACATTTTTTTAATTCTGTGGAGAAGAGCCCTGTAATAATGTAAATATACTTTTCTTTGTAGTGAGTGTCCCCTTAACGCTATATCAGATTTTCCACTGTTTTAAATTTTGAGGGAAATGTGTATAGAAATGCTTTCTTTTTTAAAAGCAGCAAGAAACCACTTCCATGCTTTCTAAACTTGCCCGGATAATTAAAGCATTAGATACTCAATTTTTTTTTTTTTCACTCTGGGGCAAATATCCCCCACCCCTTCCTTGCTCCACCCTCATTCCATCTGACGTGACAGTCTTGTTGTTGCCATTTGACTCCTGACTTCTCTAATCCCCTGAGGAGAAACTGCCTTAAGTAAAATTTGGAAACTGGGAAGCAAAAGCCCAATAAGGCCTTGCAGTTACCTGAAAGGATCTGCTGAGGGAGTGTGTGATTTCGAGAGGGTGGGAATGCCTGGCTTCCAGGATGTTTTCAGCTAAAAGCCGAATTTCTCAGCCGTGCATGTTTCAACATCCACAGAGATTATAAAATGTAAGGTCACTTATGATTTCACAAATGCCCTCGGCCTACAAGCAGGTTTTGTGAGTGTAACTTATTTCATCTATCATTTATTTTATTGCAAAACCTTCAGGTCAAATTTCAGCTGAGTGACTGCTTCCACGATGGTAACAGTCTCTAGCTTTGTGCCTTGTGGTGGGGACTGAGCATGTCACAGCCACTCAAGTATCAGCTGAGAGGGTTGTTTTGCTTCAGTTGAGGTTGTTCCATGAAAGGAAGCCAAATACTATTAGACAGGACATCCTGTGATTCCCTTAGTTACGATGGCCAAGGACATGACTAAAAAAAAAAGATAATTGCTTGCTTCCTTTCCTGGTAGCAAGGCGGCCCAGAACCAATGATGTCCATTTGGCTTTAAGGACTTAAATTAGCAAACAACTAAACCTTCCCCCAAGACCACCTGGAGAATGATAGGACATGGAAAAATGTCCATCCTTTTATGCGAGCCAACAATGATTCAGTCATTGTTAGTATGTAAGTGGCTCTGTTATTTTGAAATAATAACTGAAAAAGAGGAGAAATGATGAAACTAGTAGTTCTTGGAAGCAAACATGTTAACATATAATAAAAGGGCAATATGCAAATTGACCCTAACAGCAGAACCACTGGGAATGACTGGTCACTATGACACACACTGACCACCAGGGGGCAGACGCTCAATGCAGGAGATGCCCCCTGGTATCAGCGCGCTCCCACAGGGGGAGCTCTGCTCAGCTACAAGCCAGGCCGATGGCTGCCAGCACAACGGTGGTGGCGGGAGCCTCTCCCGCCTCCTCAGGAGCGCTAAGGATGTCCAACTGCAGCTTAGGCCTGCTCCCCGCTGGCAAGTGGACATCCCCCAAGGGCTCCTGGGCTGCCAGAGGGATGTCTGTCTGCCAGCTTAGGCCCGATCCCCCCAGGGAGCAGGCCAAAGCCACCAGGTGGACATCCCCCAAGGGGCCCCAGACTGCGAGAGGGCACAGGTCGGTCTGAGGGGACCCCCCCCCTCCAGTGCACAAATTTTTGTGCACCGGGCCTCTAGTATTAACATAAAATTCTGGAATCAGGCATATTATAGTATACACATGAAGATATTACACATGAAGAAGATAGGAAAGATATTCACAACATGTGAAGAAAAGCAAGCTTAGTACTAAAGTGTGTATGTACTGTGTTAGTTTCCTAGGGCTGCCATAACAAACGATCACAAACCGGGTGGTTTGACATGGACTCTCACCGTTTTGGAGGCTAGGAGTCTGAAATGAAGTGGTTGGCAAGCTGTGCTCCTCTGAGGGATCGGAGAGGAGCAGAGAGAGGTGCCATTCTTAGCTTCTTTCTACTTCTCTTGGCCCCATTCCTTCCGTGGCTTCTGGCTACATCACTCCCGTCTCTGCCTCTGTTATCTCCTGACCTTCTTCCTGTGTCTTCCTGTGTCTCCACTGGCCTTTCTTAAGGGCATAAGTCATTGGACTTAGGGCCCTAATCCAGGATGGCCTCATTTTAACTAATTGCATCTCCAAAGACCCTAGTTCCTAATAACAGCACATTCTGAGGTTTCAGGTAGACATGAATTCTGGGGGGACACTACCGAACACTGTGTGGGTGTAAACCCATTATTATATATGAGTATGTGTATATAAAATTCATACACCGATACCCTGCCCTCACAGACACACATCAAAAAGGTCTTTCATTTTATGTTGACTTTCTCCTTTTCCTATAGTGGAAATGTACTGTTTTTTATGTAAAAACTTTTTGAAAAATAAGTAACATTTTTACATTTTCCTTAAAAAAAACCCACACAGCAATGTTTTTACTAGCATCCTACCTTGAGCTTACTTTCTTTGCCTCGTGAGATATTTTATCCTTAATTTAAAATAAAAATCCTTAGTAGCATAGATAGACACACATAAAACAATATATAATGAGTCACTTTTTACAGTATCTTCTGTTATTCTTAATATATCAAGTATGACAATAGCTAAATTTGAAATAAAGTAAAATAGGTCTTGAGACATCAGATCAACCAGTATACTGCCAAGTCTTTGGCTTACGTTTGGGAGCCAAAGAAAAGTTACAATCATACTCAACTGCGGAATTAAAACCCAACTTTTAAAAGTGTTAAAGTCTCTAAGTCACATTAATTCTAGGAACCTAGCTACAAGGTGCTGGGATAGGATGCTGAGGCACTTTACCAAATTTTACCAAATTGGCTCAACTACTCAGTCATTTCTAACACAAATACCTACTGAAGAGCCAACTTCATCCACTCACCCTTCTGAAGACGTTGTCTATAGTAACATCACTAGTTACTTAGTCAAATAGTTTCTAAGGTCTTCTCATACGTAATTTCCTTTCCCTTAATTATCTGTGAATGCTCACTGGTCAGTGGTTCTTTTTCTGTCTGTATCCCAAGTTTAAGAAAACATTACAAATTCAGCAGAGACCACGATCCCCCACAGTTGTTAAACTACAAGAGTATATTTATTACATTGTCCTTTGCTCCTGTCAGTCCTCATTCCGTAGAACTGCAGAATCAAAGGTTTCACTTTAAGAAACATCTGTGCTTCCACTCTTTACCAAACCCAAGGGTCTGCCCCTCTGTTGTTTGTGTACCTGGTTCCGTTTGCGCATGGCTCAATTCTTACCCACTTTTTACTCGAATGCGCAGTTTTTGCACTTCCCTTTGAGAATCACAGTGTCGTTACACTGATGCTAGAAATGTTTTAACTTCTGACCTATTACACGGCAGTAGATCAGATAACAGAGCGGTCCTGCAGGTGTGTGTGTGTGTGTGTGTGTGTGTGTGTGTGTGTGTGATTTTTGTCAGGGGCTGTTGAGTACTTCTGATGCAAAAGTCTATCAGTCCCTTCTTTATGTTCCAGTAAATAAATGTTAGGTGAGCCTGTTAATTTAAGAAAAAACAAAAACCCTTCTTGTTCTAATCCACCAATTTACCACTGGTGTGCCTCAAGAATGTTTTAAACATGCAATACCTGACTATCTAGCCAGGGGCACTGACCTCCTTTCCCTTAGATTGTCAACCTAAAAAACAACACAACAACAATAGTCGTCCATGTGAATGAAACAAAATTATCCTTTTTTTTTTTTTTTGGTCAGATTGGCAAAATAATTTTTTTGGCGTGCTGCAGAATTGTAGTGATTAGTTTATGTGTTCCATGAGATGAAAAAGGAGATGCAAGGAAGACAGGACTGGTATCTGGCTGCCCAAACAAGAGGAGCCGGAAAGTGGGGAGGGGGAGAGAAGGATGGGCCACGTTGTGGGTGAAGTGAGGAAAGCAGGGAGGCGTCCCCTCTCTGGCTGACACGAATCATTGCCGCTGGGAAAGGAAGCTTTGGGGACAGTGGCCTGGGGAACTGGTGATGGAATAGGCTCCTACTTTGATTTGGCTGAACATGACTAATCTTAGCTCAGCGAGAGCTACAACCGAAATTTCCATTTCCTGTTCTCATGTGCAGCCCTCTTGTATGCAATTTGCAGGATGCTCTCGGGGGCTGGGGTGTCCTTTGATGTAGAAGCTGATCGGTACTTTGTCAACGAAAGCTAATATTTAAGAAGTTGGATGTTGAGCTGTCACTGTTTGACATTAGCCATTTTGGTGTTTGTGTCAGAGTAGTCTATGGGAAGAATTAAGAGTGGATGGCACCAGCAGGGCTGGGATAGGGATGTACATTACCCACTTTGGAGTCGAATGCACTGGAATAAATGTTAACACTGGCTTGTGCTTTCCTCATCCTTTTAGGCTTAATCTTATTGGTACTTTCCATTTCCATTCAAAATGTTCTCAAGTGTTTAAAAGTGAATTTTCCCGTAATGTACATACAGACCTTTGGGTAGGCACCAGTCTCTAAGAGTGAGATACCAGGAAGGTTGTTTTTTTAAAAAAAAGAAATAGATTTTTCTAAACACACAGTCAAGACACCAATCTGAAGTCTTTTATTGGTAGGGAAAAAAGCCTATAAGCAGTAATGAACATGATCTCTGTCCATTTTGACTAAAGTACCACAAAAAGCAAATTCAGAGACTTACATCCAAAATATGCACCACCTGGAAATGGGAAATGTGGTGATTCCTAAAATGTTAGCATTGCGTAGATGTTACAGCTGGCAGGTTTCTGAGCCAAAAATTATTCCCAGCAATAAACTGAGTAACTAGTCACCCACATCTCTACATTTCAGAGTCTTCAGGGAAGCTTGTGTTTTAAAGTGAGAATCTAAAATAGCCCTTGGTAGGAATGAAGAAGGAAAGTGCTTGTATTGAGGACCACAGTTGTGTCCTCACTTGGAGTTCTTTTCCTCCCACTTACTTTCATGATGTAACACAGGCCGAGGGCAGACGGGGGCTTGGTGGAGAGCGCGAGCCCTAGAATCAGCCCTAGGCGCACAGGCCAGCTCTTCGCTTCGTAGCGGTGACTGGGCAGGGTCCCTGTACCCCCTCCTCCATAGTGACATAAAGGCCATCGGGACCCCACCGCGTGGTTGTGAAGACTAAATGAGAACACGCATGAAGAAAAGGAGATGAACAGGTTACCAGCCGGGCCGAGGGTAGCTCTGGAACGAGAAGCCGATGCCCCCGGCCGGCCCCTAGCTCAGTGCTCTCATGAAGCTGAGATGCGGCTGGTGAGTTTTGTGTATCTGTGTTGGAGACATGAAGAATGGCATGTTTCTCCACCGTTTTTTTTTTTGACATGGAGACAAAGTCTTTTAATCCACTCAACCCCCATCCGTCTCCTCCTAACCCTCCCACATGGCACTAGAGACAGACCAGTATATTGGCAATTGCGTACACGGTGTGATCTCAGGAGCCCCGTGCACTTCCCCTCCCCACGAAACGCTTCCCCACGTGCGTTCACTCAGCATTTAAGCAGGAGATGCAGCAGGAAACGAAGCGTGTTCTGCCTTCACAACTTCAGTGAGGGGGCAGGAGGGAGTAGCCAGACAGTAAGGAAACCAGGTACTAGTAGCTACAGGTTGTGTTGGTGTCACGAGGGGGTGTGGGAGGACGGGAGGAGGCACCCCGAGGTGGGCAGGGAGAGCTTGCTGAGCAGCTGGCATGTGAGCCCAACCTGAGGCACGAGGAGAAGTCCGGGTGCCCAGCGCTGGGCACGAACCCTCCTTTGCCAAAGGCCTCAAGCCCCATTATCCCTCGGGATTAACCTCCAAGCCGTCATCCCTTCATTTGCTTTTTCATAACGAGAAGGTTTAGAAGAGGTGGACAACGGAAGATGCCAAGTACCTGAGGCGGAACCAGCCCCGCCAAGGAGGGCCCAGAACAGCCCAGAACCAGGAGGTGGGAGCTCTCAGCACGTCGCCCACCCCCGCAGCGTGGCCTCGAGTGGCATGTTCCCGCAGCGGCCACACTCCGCGCTGTTTGATGCACCCAGTTCTGTGCTGGTGGCCCCACAGCCGGGTGTGCGCACTGGTCCCCGGGCAGCAGCACTTGTGCCCGGAGATGCTGGCCCGGGATCGTTTGGGGGGGCAGGGGAGGGGGCATGGCCTGCCTGGAAATGACTGGGGTCATGGGAGAGGGCTAAGGTCGGGGTGAGCGGGAGCAGGGCCAAGGAGGGCTGGGAGAGTAAACAGCAGGCATATGGTCAGGAAGGAGATGTACTGGGAGCCCAGTGGGGGGGAAAGGGGGGACACTGCCCAGAGCTGGTGCCCAAGGAGACCGGCCCAGCCTGTGGCATGGGAATGCGCTCGGGCCGTTGGAATTATTTTCGGAGACTGGACACCGAGCCAGCCCCTGCTTGAAGCAGATGGACATTCAGGCAGACGCTCAGCTCTGGCCATATGAAGAACGTGTGCCCGTTTTGTGCGTGTTTGCATGTTTGCAGCCTTAACCTTGCGCCCTTGCTGCATGGAGCCGAGCCTCAGTCATATCAGCGAGCATTGTGAATGCCACAAAGAACTTTTTCAGAATTCCAAAACGTCCTCATTCCTTAGATAAGAGCCAAGTTGCCAAGTCATCCAGGGCCACAGCTATTGGTGTGTTGATACTGAGTTTTAAAACCCGAAACTACAGATGCTGTTTTGAAAGTCGCATGTGGGGTGCACTCGCTTACAGAGTGTAGGTGGTGAAGGTCAGGAGCCACTTACGGAGGAGTCCGGGGAGTTGGCACAGAGCATGTCAGAGCTATTGAAGTGGAGGGAGGTTTTCAGGCCGGTTATGGACTCTCGTTCAGGCCGTTGGAGAAATCTGTGTTTCCATCACACTCCACTTTTTAGACATAGAGTACTGGGAATATGGGTGCTATGGCAAGGAGGAGCTTCCTCCCTCTGTTTTAAAGAGTAACCGTTCATGGCAAACGGTGGGCGCCCAGAAAAGGAATGACACTCTGCTCATTCTCGCGGGAGGGGCAGGTGTGTGCTGGAGTCAGGGGTCCTGAGTGGCAGGTGGAAGTGGAGGCCTGGGCAGGCGCCATCCGTAAGCAGGAGCGATAACGGGGAGCAGACTCATAACCGGGAAGGTAGGCCGCCTCGAAGAGCCGGGGACAGAGCAGGCAGCGCCGATAACGCACATTTCATCCAGTGTTTCTCAAGGCCCCTTAGTGTTAAAGTTCGTTGCGTTGGGATTCTGCACTAGATCTAAATTGGGAATAGCCTGATTTTGAGTAAAAAGTAATATTAGTTCCATATCTGTGTTTTAATAAAATGCACGTGTTTCATAACCACCGGCACATCTGATGTTTGCCACCGCCCCGTCTGAGGTCAGTTCTGCACTCAGACCTCCGCCCCGAGGCCCTCCTTGCTGGGCCGCTCTCCCGAGAGGGCAGCCTGGAGGGCAGCCTGGAGGAGTGGTCGTGTGTAGAGTGTCTAATCCCCTAACGCAGTCACAGGGCCTGTACAAACAGAACAGACGCACCTCTTGAGTCAGCAAATGACCTCTTCAGGCCCCATCCCAGCCAGGGAGCCCATGCGTGCATCAGTCTCCCCCAAGTTCAGCAGCAGCCTTATACCCACGTTTAAATGAAACTCGGTAGTTTCTGTAATGTCTCTCCAGGGAGAGTTCATCTTACCAAGGTTTGTCTTTCCAGCATGTTCTCTTCCCTCCCCCTTCACTCCGTCCTCCTCAAACGGCCTCCCTGCCCCCACACTTCAGGTCTCCAATAAAGAGGAAGTGATGAAGCGAGAATTACCCGGAGATAGCCTGTCCTTGGTGGCATGTTTAAATCCTACCCCTCGCGGTATTGAATCATTGAATCGAGAGAATGAATTAACGCGAGGCTGAGAGCAGGGACGTTTCTGGTTCAGGGGACACATTGATGCGTCACTCCCCAGGGATGCCCAGCTCATTACTGGCACAGCCACTGGGGACTTCACAGCAGCCTTTTGTTAGGACGGAGGCCGAAGGGGGCACTCAGGCAGAAACTGGTTGTGCTGCTGCAAGGCCCTTCGGAGGGAAACTCGCACATTCAAGTGACCATAGCAGTCTGAATCTACTCATCCCCACCCACCCTCAGATCGAAGACATCTTCTAGACTAATAAAAGGGTAATATGCTAATTAGACCAGATGTCTTCCTGACATTCATCTGGACGTCCTTCCGGACAAAGCCATGGTGGCGGAGGCAGAGGCAGTTAGGGGCGATCAGGCCGGCAGGGTAGGGCAGTTAGGAGCAATCAGGCCAGCAGAGGAGAGCAGTTAGAGGTGATCAGGTCAACAGGTGAGCAGTTAGGGGCATCAGGCGGAGCAGGCAGAGATTGTTAGGGGGGATCAGGCAGGCAGAGGAACTTTTTATAATCAGGGCAAAAAAATGTAGCTGCCCATACAACAAGATGCCTTTCACCTGTATGAAAAATACTAGTATGGTCGCTGGTGCATCAGCGGTCCCGGATTGTGAGAGGGATGTCCGACTGCAAGATCGGGCCTAAACCAGCAGTCGGACATCCCCCGAAGAGTCCCGGATTGGAGAGGGTGCAGGCCAGGCTGGGGGACACCCTCCCCAACCCCTGCACAAATTTCATGCACTGAGCCTTCTAGTACTAGTATATTCTAGTGGAGAGGGGTCTTTGAAAACAACTTTTGGGGTGTCTGCCTTTGGCTCAGTGTGTGACCTATGGGTATAAATGTAAATTTTTCTCTTCAAAATATTAGGTTGTTTTAGAAACATGTCACTTGTAAGAGAAGGAAATATTATATCAGTGATTAGCTAAATCTCTTTCTAAGCTCTCCCTCATAATATTTGTGAATACTTAGAAGTATTTGCAAAATGGCTATGTCTGTTAGAATGACAAAACTCTGACCAAAAAGCTGTGCTTATAAGTCTGTTTGAATAATGCATTTCCCCTTACCTGGCATATAGCAACAGGCCAACCTTGAGTGTCCTAAAGCCTTTAATCAAAGGTCACCCTGGGAGATGGGACTTAACAGTGAGGTCCCGCCTGAACCAGGTGTAAATTCAGTGGTTGGTAAGGAAAGTGGCTTCTGAGACTCTGTACAGGGACCTCTGACACCTGTCAGCGGACATGGCTCCTGGGAAGCACTGAGGCCGGTAAACATGACTAAAGAAACAGCTTGGGTTCTAGATTAGCATCAGGGTTTCAGAGTTTACGTGCCGAGCTCCAGAAATAAACTCTCCAGGTGAGAGAGAAGTGCCGCTCCTCTTTGTACCTCTTTCCCAGTCTGTCCGTTGTTTTTGTGAACGGTGGGTTGCTCCCCTCAGTGATGGGGGCGCATTGAAAATAGAAATTGTTACGAGAGAGAAGAAAGTCACCCGTGCAGGCGAGGTTGTCAGTGTGGGATGTGTGAGCGAGCATGGCCGCTGAGTAGGTGGGATTTTCAGTGTTTCATATTTAAGGTGAAATTTCAGTTGCATGTGGATTCCTTTAGGGGGGCGGGGGGCATGAGAAAGGCAATTCCAGGCAGCAGGGCTTCTAAAGGCTCAGCTTCCACCGGGTTCCAGATAAATTAACCCAAACGGAGCTCCTGCAGACAGGAGCCCACCTCGCAGAGGGCTGTTCTTCTCCAGATGGTCATGTCTAAACTTGGGGAGCCTGGCAGACTCAGATGTTAGTTGTGGAAAAAAATCAAAATCAGAATAAGCTTCACAGGCCTCATTCCCAAAATTGTTTCTCAAGTTCCTCTCCTGACGTCCACACCCCAAAACAAGCCAGAGCCAACAGCCGGGGCACCTGTCCTGCCGAGACCTTGCCTAAAAGTCCATTTTCCTCCAAAAGGAATGACCAGAGTGTGAAGGGAGGAAATGAGGAAACATGGCCTCCTCCCCACCACACACACACACACACCACACATGCACACACACAAACATACACATACATGCAAAGAGACTACACACACCTACCACAACACACACAGAGATATACACATACACACACACACCCAACACACCACACACACACGCACATACCACACGTACTACACACACATGCACACACAGACATACACACCGAGAGACTACACACACACCCAACACACCACCCAACATGCACACACAGACATACACATACTATATATACACACACCACACACCCAACAAAACACACACATGCACAGAGATATACACATACACCACACACACACCCCAACATACCACACACATGTATGCACACACAGAGACATACACATATACCAAACGCACTACACACATGCACACACAGACTAAACACACCCAACACACCACACACAGAGACAGACACATATACACACACTACACATACACACACACCACACATCCTGCATGCACATATGGCAGGGATCTGTTTGTAAGGCTAGGGTGAGGCAGAGCGACAACATCTACACTAATAAAAGAGAAACATGGTAATTGGAGTACGACCACTACCCTTCCCATTGGCTAATCAGCGAGATATGCAAATTAACTGACAACCAAGATGGCGACCGGCAGCCAGGCAGCTTAAACTGAACATGAGGCTTGC
>NW_006292908.1:2688941-2697235 GCF_000327345.1 Myotis davidii
AACCGCCCTGCTCTGGTCATTACAGGGGGGAGCGCCCCAACTCCCCAATCAGTCCTGCTCTGAGCCTGACCAGGGGCTGCACCTAGGGATTGTGCCTGCCCTCTGCCACCCGGGAGCAGGCCTAAGCCAGCAGGTTGTTATCTCCCGAGGGGTCCCAGACTGCGAGAGGGCACAGGCCAGGCTGAGGGACCCCCCCTTCCCCCCGAGTGCACAAATTTTTGTGCACCGGGCCTCTAGTGAATTATAAAAGAAATACTTCCATGTGATGCTGCATACAGAGCTAGCTGTGACATTTTATAGATTTGTCAAGTTCTGAGGAGACACCCTTCCGGAAGAATTCATAAAGGTTGGCAGATATGTTCTCAGCCAGAACTGTTGTGTGTTTTGTGGGGGGCCGTGGCTGGTGAGGTGTGGGACTCACATCCTGGTTCCCACGGTTCAGGGCTTGCCCAGCTTCCATCCGGGCTTGGCTCAGTAGGTTCGCTCAGGCTGTCACCTGGCATTCCTTGTTCCTGGGCCACATGCAGTTTCTCTTCAGCCTGGTGAGTGGCTGCTGCACAGCCGGACCTCGCCCTGCCTCCGGGCCCCACAGGGCTGACACAGGGTGAATCGCAGGGCCTCAGGCCCAGGCCGCTCTGTTCTGAGCCAGTGGGTCAGTGGTCACTGTCCACGGACAAGCCTCAGCAGTGCCTTCGCCTGCGGGAGGTATGGGGTGGGGGTGGGGCTTGTATTTCTGTGTGTGTTTTCTCTCTCCTGTTTGAAGAAATGTGTGTGTGTGTGTGTGTGTGTGTGTGTGTAGAGCCAGTTTTCAAGAAAGGTATTCAAACAGTCACAAAAACAATGTATAGATACGTTGTGGTTACTGGTTTCTTTTCCAGTAGGAGCAATGCATTAAAATTCACTTTAAAATAAAATGTAGCTGCCATGCTGACATATAGTGGCCCGCAGGCTCTGATGCTAGGAAGTCATCCTGTTGCTCCGCCGTCCTGACAGCTCTAAACACGTGTGGCCTGGTTAGGAACCTGACTGAGCCACAGACTGTAGGCCAGGGCTTCGACTTCCCTTCCTCTGCAGGGACGGCGCTGAGAGAGATGATTATGTCCTGGGGACCAGATGGAGGTCTGTCTAAGAATAAACTCATTTCTGGGGAAAAGGCGGCCGAGGACCCAAACGGACAAGCCTGCCGGGCGCGACGTGTGATGTCACTCTACCGTCTTAA
The DNA here is from genome assembly GCF_000327345.1 of Myotis davidii. NCBI lineage: Eukaryota > Metazoa > Chordata > Mammalia > Chiroptera > Vespertilionidae > Myotis > Myotis davidii. The sequence continues at coordinate 2,690,161 of NW_006292908.1, forward strand.
CCATTTACTTTTCTTGACTGAACTGTTGGAAGTTACTCAAGGTCAAGAAATATAATACGTTGAATCACTTTTAACACTTACCTTCGGTAGCACTGGGCACCCACGTTTGTCAGGAAACAATATAGTTCCTGCCCTGCTTCCCTCACAGAATTTTTTCGAGGATCAAAGTGGGAGCATGGAGTCACGTTAACTCTAAAATGATAGAGAAACTCCTTGTCATCCACACAACATGTCTGAAGAACAAGCCGGGGCAGGTACTCTTGCCTATACACGGTCAGATAGGTCGACACCCAAGAAAGTGTAGTAAGACCTTGGGGTTGTGGAGGGTGTCCACAGAAGAGCTGAGACTGGGAGGCGCTCTCTGGTTGGCCCTGGTGTCATATTGAGACAACTGTACATGTCCTTCCGTGAGCTGTCTGGCCACCTGGAGAGCTGAGGTTTGACTCTGTGGGAGTCGCACTCCTAGAGAAGGTGGGAGCGGAAGGATTGAGAAAAGGTTGGGTGGCCCCTGACTGGGGAGGGGAAGAGCATGCCCCCCTCTGCAGAGAGGGACGAAACCAGGGCTCTTGCCCAAATCCAAGGCATTGCCCATGAGGTGGGGGCTCACAAAGGGTGTGAGAGGCAACCACAGAGGGAGGTGAACTTGGGAGTATTTTGGCGAAATTTGGAGGAGAAAGGTCATAATATTTTAATCAGCACGGATGTAATGAGAAGTTAACTACATTGATTCCATTACTATTCATTGGAAATAGGTATGGAAATCTACTTACTGTGTCATTCTATTTCAGAAAATATTCCTCTTCACCCTTACTCTCGGTCTGTTCTCTACCCTGGCTCTCCCGCTGGTCCCTGGCACTGGCTGCTCTTTCTACCGGGTTCCTGGGGCTGCACCTGCGCCGGTTGGGAGGGTTTGGGGGGAGACATGGTGGAGGTGAGAGTGCTGAGCCTAGTGACTACCATCTAGTAAAAAGTGCTTGGAGTTTTTCTCAAGCAAAAAGCAGATGCTGTTCATTGTTCACTGGTCATCTTCATGAGCCCCTGAGGGCACAGGGCTTTGCTTGGCATCTGTTTAGACGGGGAAGGATTGCTGTCCCTGGGTGAGTAGGTGAGTAGGTGAGTAGGTGAGTAGGTGAGTAGGTGGACGTTCTCAGGAAAGACCTGGAGGAGACTGTGATTCATGGACAGCGCCTGTAGCACAACTTGCTTCCTTGTTTTCCTGGATTCTTTAAAAGCCAGCACAGCTCTTCGCCCTGCCTGCGTACACTCCTTCTCTTAGGGAACCACGCATGTGTACTCACGAGTAGATGGCTTTAACCTTCTAAAACAGAGGTCCGCCGTCTCTCCCCTGCATTGTGTTCCGTTTTGTTTGGAAGTCATCTAGACGAACATTTCAGCCCAGTTTGGCCTGTTGCCATCCAGCACAGTCTGGGCCCTGGTGCCTCATCCTCCGTCGTGGATACATTGCCTGGGAATGAAGGCGGAAGCTCTCAGCACGGCCTGAGAGGCCTTAGAAAGCATACCAGTGCCAGGAGTAGGCCGCATGCGAAATCCCACCCGACATCCAAAATACTTTAAATTTTGAATTATTTATCTTTTAAGGATTTATGTAATTTACAAAGTTGATTAAAACTTTAGATGGGTGTTTAAGGCAATTGTTTTGTTTAATAAACGATAGACTGAAGAAAACAGTGGACGTTATTAACCAACAAATAAACAGCCTTTGATACTGTGGTGGAAAAGCAGAAATTATGCTCCCGTTATCCGAGTGCCAATGGCATTAGCGTCTTCAGTGAAAGAGAATTTAGAGAGGAGGGTGCTTTTTAAGGATGGGTAGATGGGTATTCATTTATTTTTAGTAAAAAACATTTTTATTGCTTTTTTAGAGTTAAGAGTGCTGAACACAGTTTCATAAATGTAGATTTTCATGTAAAAATCTATAAAACTGTAGTTTTCTTGGTCATATATAGTCATGCTTAAAAATATTACCTCTGACTCCCGTGTACAGTAAAAGGGATGAGGAGCCTCTAGAGAAATGCCTGGTTTGGGGTCCGAGGCAGGAAATGTACAGTGCAGGTCCGGAACACGGTGTCGTACCGGAAAGCAAGGACATTACCAAAGACTTCCAGGACCTCGCAGGACAGCTCGGAGCCAGCCCGAGTTCCCCTCCACAAGCTGATGTCAGTAGAGAGAGAAACGGCCTGGACTGAAGCATGTCACATACGTTTAGGTCCACGAGTGCATTATTACACTTCAAAGATAAAACCCTGGTTGTTATCTTTGGAAACTATCAGGGAACTGCCTCTTTATTTTGAAAATTCCTAAATTAAGGAAAAGTACCAGGCATCTTTCCTGCCTTTCTTATATGATTGGTACCTCAGGGGGAAATTTCTCTTTATAGAGTTACTCCAGCTAGAAGGTCAAGAATGAATAGCAGACTGTCACTTGGAAGTCTCTAAAGAACTGTTAGGTGTAGGCAGATGGCACCCACAGCTACGGAATCACAGGAGTCAGTCAGACACCGTGTGCCTGCTGCTGGGAGCTCGGACACTCAGTGAGGTAGTCTTGCCACCCGGCCCCTCAGTTAGAACTTGAGTCAGATCAACCTTTAGATCCAAGTGCCTGTGTATAAAACACAAGGGCCACAATCGCATTGTAAGGTATAGAAAGCCCAACAACTATATTGCACACCTGAAAGTCATATAGTATTGTATACCAACTCTACTTAAAATTTTTTAAGAGTTAAAAAAAGAATACAGGGAACAAAGGAATGTGTTAAATCACACCAAGGGGATGCAATGAGCAGAATCCAGATTGTGGGACCTCTACAAGACAACCAGCCCAGTTCCTCCCACAGTGAAAACACTGCAAGGGAAATATTAGAGATGGAGACGAAACCTATAAATAATGGGAACCTAAAGTGGCAAATGTGGAGAATAGAAAGAGGAGAAAGGGCTTGGCCAGAGCAGGGCTTCCACATCCTTAGCGTGCTGCCTGGGACGCCCACCTTCAACGGATGTCCTGCTTCTGAGTTAATTTTGTCCTCGCAGGCAAATAAACATGTTTGTTTGTTTGTTTGTTTTCTAGTTGGGGAATGGCGGTCAATGTGTATTCTACCTCGATAACCCAGGAGACGATGAGCAGACATGACATCATCGCATGGGTTAATGACATCGTATCTTTAAACTACACGAAAGTGGAACAGCTCTGCTCAGGTAAGACCATCTTCTCAGGGTTTACCTAACGGTTCCCTGTCGAGTGGAGTGTGATTTCATGACCCACAGCTGGTGTCTTCGCGGCAGGAGAAGTGTGTCAGCATTGCCCTATCACTAAAGGGGAGAACGCGGGTGTGACTAAGGGTGTTGGCGGGACCGGCCCTCGAGCATCTGAGAGCATAAGCCATCCCGAGGCAGCCTTTGGCTGATGCAGCCTTTGGCCGGGCTCGCTGGAGCTCTGCGCTGCCTCCTGCCTGGTCTTCGGCCTCCCCTCTCCCATCCCCTGCCCACCACCACCACCTGGTGCTGCAGTACAGATTGGGTCTTGCAGCTCTCTGGTCCCTAAAAAGCTTCAGGGCTCCGTGTTGTCCTCCCCTGGGGATAAGATTCAAACTCTCCCCGCGGCTGAGAAGGTCCTTTGTTCTGGCTGCAGCCCCTCTCCTCGGTTTCACTGTGCGCACCTCTCCCCTGCGCCCCAGCCCCCCCAAACACTTTGTTCCCTGAAGACTCTCTCCCTTCTGCAACCCAGAGCCCTTCCTTACGCCTTTTGCTGGGGTCTTTCCTCTTGCTGTCGTGTTTGGTAAAATCCCATTCGCATTTTAAAGTCTTCTGGTCGTCGCTCCCCCTGCAGGGCCCCCTGAGACTCGGCTCCTGCCCTTCCAGAATAAAACGCCCCGTGCATCTCACTGAACTTCAGATCGCCACCCCGCCACCGGTCAGGTCTTCATTGGGCTGCTCTTGCTGTGCATTCTGGAGCTCCCTCACATGTTATTTTTAATTTGCTCCCCAAAAACCCACACAACTAGCACAGGTCCCTCTGTGATCAGCAGTCCCTTTGCTAATCGCGCATACCGCTTTGTATTGCAATGAATGCGCATCTTACCCACAGAGCGGGTGTCTGTACATGTGGATAAGGGGGATGGAGCTGGTTATCAGAAAAAGAGGCACAGGACAGAAGAGGGCGAGGAAAAGAGTCCGAGAGGAAATTCCCAGTCACGGTTCTTATGTTAAAAGAACCCTAGGAGCGTCCTGTGCAGGTCAGTGGGGAGGTTTTGCTAGCAAATGAGGGGTTTTTCTTAGACAAATAAAATGTTATGAGTAATATACATAGTTTCTTTGCAGATCTTTCAAATTCCTCCAGCCAGATTCACCAGAATGTTAAGCAGCATTTGTGAAAGGTTCTGAAGCAAGGTCTGTACGGTTACCTTAAAGTAGGCGTTGGCGTGCGTTTTGCAACCATTCCCAGCCGCAGTGCTGCCAGGTGTGGCTGGAGGAAACCTGTAGAAACACTTGATCTCTGCTGAGCAGAGAATTTCCATTGGGATGGCTCACTGGCTACCAGAGACTGCAAGGCAGACAGTCCGAGAATAGAGTTTAGATTTAGAGATACCTTTCTGCTCTGAAATGTGTTTTTGCTGGGAAAAAAAAAAGTTTGTTTGTTTTAGGCAATAGTTTCTTTAAAGTCAAACCTTCCAAGTGTAAAAGTTATGCATGTATGCCCTCCTGGGAGCTGCTTGGAAATGCAGATTCTTAAGCTCCTTGACCTTCTTCCTCGGTATCTCTGGGTGTGAAGCCCACAATCTGCATCAGAACAAGCCCTCCCCCACCCCCAACCCCACCCCCACCCCTTCCTGTGTGCTGACGCCAGGAGCTCGCAGTGCATTTCTGAGAAAACCCAAACCACTGAGACTGTAGTTAAATTATCCAGAGCCCTACCTGGCGCAGTGTCCTTATCCATAATTTAGCCTGTGACTTTTGTCTTCAGCGGTGGCGTTTAGCGGGAGGGTGCTATCTCTCTGTTTATTTATTTATGAGTTTATTTATTTATGCCTCTCATTGTTCTAGAAGACATTTAAGGCAGCCAGGACAGTGCTGTTAGGATGAAAACAAAACCAAATACTGTCGATCTAAGTGATTGACCCTCATTATACTTCCGAATAGTCACATTTCTTGGGTAATATATTCCCCTCAACTTTTATTTCAATTCCTCTATTATTTTTTTTAATCTTTATTGTTGAAAGTATTACGTAAGTCCCCCTTTCCGCCCTCCCCCACTGACCCCTTCTAGCCTGCCCCTACCCTCCGCCCCAGGCCCTCACCACCCTACTGCCTGTGTCCATGGGTTATGCGTATAAGCATACAAGTTCTTTGGTTGCTCTCTTCTCACCCACCCCTCCTCCCCCACCTTCCTCGTGAGATTCCACAGGTCTGTTCCATGTTAACTCCTTGCCGTTGAAATGTGGTTGTATTTTAGGAGGTTGCATACACACAACAGCTTCACCTGTTGAGACTGACTTTCTTCCTTGTTCCACACAGTTATTTCCTACTCTCTTTCTGAAGACTTAGGCTCTAATTCTGGCAGCCCCCTTGGTTTTTTTTCTGTTTGCATTACTTCCTATTTCGTTTTTCATTTCCAGCTAAGACAGTGGTCGGCAAACCGTGGCCCCTTGAGTGTGGCTCTTCCACAAAATACCACATACAGGTGCGCATGTACAGTGTGATTGAAACTTCGTGGCCCGTGCACAGAAGTCGGTATTTTGTGGAAGAGCCACACTCAAGGGGCCAAAGAGCCGCATGTGGCTCGCGACCCGCAGTTTGCTGACCACTGAGCTAAGAGATCTCCCTCCAGCTAGTAGTAACACTAACTCAGCCTTTCTCTAGTTCATAAAAAGCTGACCTGATGTGTCCACATTTGCATTCCATTTCCTTCAGAATGCCCTGCCTTTATAATAAATAACCTCCCATGTGTTTCTAATGTGAGCATTTTAAAAACTCTTTAAAGGGAAAATGGTGTGAGAAGGTAGGACACTTGGGAATACATTGCAGTAAATTGTAAAACAGTGATGCACTCTTACCTCCTGTTATTTTATCCCAAGGATATCATCTTATGAAAATTTTCTTTGAATGTTAAATCTGCATCAGATAATCATATATGTATTTGGTTTGTGTTCAACTTTATGTCTGGTGAAAAGCAAGTTCAAGCAAAAAAAAACACTGTATAAATGGAGAGAGACTATCAGTGGGAGTGAATACCACCTCTACCACAAGGTATACTGCTCACCTGAATCTGTTTTGAAAAGTAGTAATATTTTTGAGGTTTCCCATAGTGGAATGGGGGGCCTAAGCCACGTAAACTATCACATTGGCTCTGCATAAAAATATTTCACGTTTTAGTTGAATCGTTTATAAAATGTATAGGGCCTTTGGAAGGGTGGGATGTTCTGTTGGACTTTAGTATCAGCCCAAACCAGTGTACTGAGTATTTTATAAAGTACTCAAGAGGGAGAAAGGGCAGCTCGGTTCTAAAAACCCCAGAAAGCGGCTTTAGCAAGATACCTGTTTTTGGAGGTGATAGAAAAGGTAGTGAGCAGTGTGGCGAGGAAGCACAGAAAGGAATGGGGAAGGGGCGTCTGAGGGAAGCAGAAGAAACATACAATTTCCTGTTCCTTCTCACCCCTCATCTCTGCCCTAACAAGCTTTTGGTCCACGGCTGGGTCACTACCAGCTCACTTGGCCAGCGAGCACCTGACCATCAACCCCCCCACTCCCACAGGCGGTGCAGACCACCCCCGCTCTGGGCCGCCTCCCCTCCGCCCACCCTCCTGCATAGGCCCAGCAAACAGCTGACGGCCCTGTCACTGCCTGGTGAGCAGCTCAGTTATTGTCCTGAGCATTTTAGTATTTTAATAAAATGTCATTTGAAGTCAATCATTTTTAGATGGAACGTTAGGTATTTTCTTAACTATCTTTAAAAAAAAAAAGACAGGGAAAGTATCAGGACTGAATTCCATTTCAACTTGTGCTTCTCCTAATTGTTTCAAGCTTTGCCTTGGGCCAAATTTCTGGTCTTTTCTTCTTCCGGA
>NW_006292908.1:2697290-2698431 GCF_000327345.1 Myotis davidii
GTCACATTGACAGATCTGGGTCCCAGGTGGCTCCCCGGGGGGTCGGAGGGTGGGGCTGACAGCCACGCCCAGGACCTGCAGGGCCGGTGCTCTGTGGCCACTTTCGGTGGCGTCTGGGCTTGTTAAGTAGGTTGATCCCATCCCGTGTGGCGTCTGCTGTGCCTCCTTCCTTCTGTGTGCCGAGACCTGTCAGGAGGGCAGGTTAGCGATGAAATCAGCTCGGCGTCTAAATTTAGTAGCCCTTCTCGCCTTGGCTCCCGGACCGAAACCAAGTAAGGCTATTTCATCAGCATCTGTGAGCTCAGGAGCTTGCCTACTTAGCTTTACAAAGTCATAGGCTATTTGCTGCAAGAAAGTGAAGTCACCTTGGATTGTGTTACTATTGTTAGAGATGTCATTGTATTGTAATGGAATGTCACTTGTGTGTGCTGTATTAGGTAGAGAGGTGCTTTTTTTGTTTTTTTAAGTTTTGGGCTGATAGCTTTTCTCTAATTTTAAAACAAGTTCACTTGGTCTCAGCATATGAGCTGATTGCAGAGCAAGGGGGCGAACGGGAGTGGTCATGGGGGGACGGACAGGTCAGCCTCAGGGTCACAGCTGCAGTGGGCAAAACACTCCAGTGGCTCAACGAATGGGTGGGTTACAAGGGAGTTTATTTTTCGAGCAGAATGTAGAATACGGTAACTTTTCCTTCTAAAATTACTTACATGTATCTTGATGCTCTGTTGCTAAAAATAAGCAAATTGATATTTTTGCTTTTATTGGGGGGTTTGTTTGTTTGTTACTGCATTTTGTAGTGCTACGTACCATTGGGGAAAAGCGTGTATGCATTCAACTGCACTTGTCAAACTGCCACTGCAAGTTTTTTTTACACATACGTGTATGACATATCTTTGCAAGCAGTCACATCTTCATTGTCCTCACAATTGTATTCAGTGATGATAATTAAGTTTTATTTAACACACATATTTTGGCGCCCTCTTTGAGCGAGGCCTTGCGGAAGCAGATGAATAAGACTGGTCCTTGTCCTCTGAGAGCTTAATGCAGCAGGGCACTGTCCAGCTGAAGACTCGAGGCCACCCTGTGGGAAGTGCTATTTTGCAAGAACTTTCAGCACATGGAGGAGGGCAGGGGTGGGGGC
>NW_006292908.1:2698660-2711222 GCF_000327345.1 Myotis davidii
GGGGGGGACACGACCTCCATGGAGGTCCTCTGGGAGTGGCCAGGAGCTGCCGGATGACTTAGAACAGCCATGGTGTGGGGAACACCCCAAAAGTCCCTCCCTCTTGAGTGAGGTGGGGGGACATGCTCAGGAGAGCATGTGCTTATTAGGTACAGCCCGTAAATGCCTGAAGCGTGTTGTCTTCTCCGAGAGTTCCTGATGACCTCATCGTATGACTATGTGAAAATCGTTTTTACTCTGTTTGAAGCAACTATGCATACATGTGGGATATTCTCAGGAAACTATAGAATTTCTCATTGCTTTGGGGGGAATGCAGCAAATGAGGGCATATTAGTTTTAGAAACCTAAAACTAATCAATGTCTTAGAGAATTCTCAGTAAGATCACAGAAATTTAATAATTGTAGGAATTTGTACTAAGCACTACTCTTAGTTAAATCCTAGACTTTCATCTCTTATTCTTTTCCCTTAACTGGGAAAATTCTCAGTCTTTAGGGTTCTTGGTAAGTATGTTGCTAATTTGCAAACTCTCCAGCATGCAATTCATTGGGGTTGGAGTTTTGTGGGGAGTTTTTCCTTCTACTCTGCTCCAGTAAGGCTCTGCTGAGTTTTACCTGTTCCAAAACCATGAATGTTCATGGCTGTGAGTCTAGAGATGAGAATGGTTTTGTCCCGTGGGCAGGTAGGTCATGAAAACAAGTAGACGTGAGTGAGGAGGTGATACTGATGGGAGTGTAGGGCAGTGATGGCGAACCTTTTGAGCTCGGCGTGTCAGCATTTTGAAAAACCCTAACTTAACTCTGGTGCCGTGTCACATATAGAAATTTTTTGATCTTTGCAACCATAGTAAAACAAAGACTTATATTTTTGATATTTATTTTATATATTTAAATGCCATTTAACAAAGAAAAATCAACCAAAAAAATGAGTTCGCGTGTCACCTCTGACACGTGTGTCATAGGTTCGCCATCACTGGTGTAGGGCTTAGAACAGTGAGGGCAGGTGAGTGAGGAGGTGGTGCTGATGGGAGTGTAGGGCTTAGAACAGTGAGGGCGGGTGAGTGAGGAGGTGATACTGATGGGAGTGTAGGGCTTAGAACAGTGAGTAGATCTGAAGTCCAGCATCCACTCCATCAGTTTTACTACCTGGAAACCCAGCTCCATGGCCCCAGGAATCTCTGCGAAGTGTGTGGAGAACAGGGCTGGAGCCCAAGGATATAGTGTGTTTCAGACTCATCGTAATTCATAATTCTAATTTCAGAAACCTTACAGTCCCTTCTCTCCTGATGTTGTCTTTGTTTTATGATAAGATGCTTACTTTTAAAACATATGATACATTTTTTTGAAGTCATTCACCAAAATATATAAAAACCCGTGTCATAAGGAAAAAAATGTATGTTCCAGTATATTGTAAGTTCTTTTGATTTTTCTAACGATGCCAGTTACTTTACATGATGGATAGGTTCCCAATAAAACATTATTTTGCATTTGTATTGCTATTTTTCTTTCCCTTTTCTCCTTTTCAGTTTTAATCATCTAAAGACTTTAACAGGAAGAGGATAAAAGTGGGGAGAACAGTCATTTCCTTTTATAAATGACTTTGTGATTACTTAAGCACCTCATATGTTTATCTGGGGAAAGACTTAAGAACTGGAGAAACCCTCAAATGCTTTTCAGCAGATAAGCTGGAGGCTCTTAGGAATGTGTTCATACCCTTTCTTCGTTAGTGGGAGGCCAAGGACCTCATTCTGTTCTTTGGTTCTTTGCCCTCTGAATCTGAAACATGCATTTTGGAAATTCACATTTCATATCTGAAATAATCCTATTCAAACCTATTCTTTTTTTTAAAAAAATATTTTTTATTGCTCTCTAGAGAGGGAGAGAGATAGAAACATCAATGGAAAGAGAAATATTGATCCGCTGACTCCTGCACGGCCCACCCCCCACCAGGGATCAAACCCGAAACCCAGGCATGTGCCCCAACTGGGAATCTAACCAGCAACACCTTAGTACATGGGATGACGCCCAACTGAGTCACACCAGCCTATTCATTTTTATTTTTTATTGATTTCAAAGAGGAAGAGAGAGATAAAAACATCAATGATGAGAGAGAATCACTGATCGGCTGGCTCCTGCATGCTCCCTTACTAGGGATCCAGCCTGCAACCCGGGCATGTGCCCTTGACCGGAATCGAACCAGAACCCTTCAGTCCGCAGTCCAACACTCTATCCACTGAGCCAAACTGGTTAGGGCCAGCCTATTCATTGTTAAAGCTCTGATTATTTTAACCATAATAAAGTGAAATACATCCTTTTATACTTTAAGGGTGTAATGATGTCATAATGTTGCAACTTTTACATATTTTCTTTACTATTTTCATTGTGCTTTTATATGTAGTATTCATTTCCATTTTTATAGCAACCCTGTGCAGAAGAATAGGATTTTTTTTATTCCTATTTTATACAAGAGGATAAAAGCTCAAAGAAAAGGAAGATGATTTTTTGTCCAGAAAAACTTATCTTTACCTTGGTTGGGTCCCTGGCCAAACAACCATGCACATTTAGTGGATGGTCAATAACTACTTATGAAATGGAATTTAATTGAAATGCTGTTCAAACAAAGATAGGATTTGGGCCAAGAGGAGGAAGATGGAAACCTTGAGTAAAGGTACCATTTAGGTATCGATTCCATGTTCTATGTATTCCTGAAGTCAGCATATATTTATTGAGTGCCTACAGCATGTCAGATGATGGGCTAGCATCTGGGATTCAGCCTTATACAAAAAATACAGGTCATACCCGGTTAGGACCCATTCTTATACTACCACAGTTCTCCTTGACACATTTGTAACCAGAGCATTCAAGGTTTTTTCCTCAGCTTACCCACATACAAAGCGAAGGTGGAACAAGGCCATTGGAAAAAAGTAGACATCTCATCATCAAACAGCATATAACACTAATGTTGTCTGTGCACCATCAGACAGCATGTAACACTAAGGTCTGTGCACCACTAGACAGCATGTAACACTAATGTTGTCGGTGCACCATCAGACAGCATGGAACACTAATGTTGTCTGTGCACCATCAGACAGCATGGAACACTAATGTTGTCTGTGCACCATCAGACAGCATGGAACACTAATGTCTGTGCACCATCAGACAGCATGGAACACTAATGTCTGTGCACCATCAGACAGCATGGAACACTAATGTCTGTGCACCATCAGACAGCATGGAACACTAATGTCTGTGCACCATCAGACAGCATGGAACACTAATGTCTGTGCACCATCAGACAGCATGGAACACTAATGTCTGTGCACCATCAGACAGCATGGAACACTAATGTCTGTGCACCATCAGACAGCATGGAACACTAATGTCTGTGCACCATCAGACAGCATGGAACACTAATGTCTGTGCACCATCAGACAGCATGGAACACTAATGTCTGTGCACCATCAGACAGCATGGAACACTAATGTCTGTGCACCATCAGACAGCATGGAACACTAATGTCTGTGCACCATCAGACAGCATGGAACACTAATGTCTGTGCACCATCAGACAGCATGGAACACTAATGTCTGTGCACCATCAGACAGCATGGAACACTAATGTCTGTGCACCATCAGACAGCATGGAACACTAATGTCTGTGCACCATCAGACAGCATGGAACACTAATGTTGTCTGTGCACCATCAGACAGCATGGAACACTAATGTTGTCTGTGCACCATCAGACAGCATGGAACACTAATGTTGTCTGTGCACCATCAGACAGCATGGAACACTAATGTCTGTGCACCATCAGACAGCATGGAACACTAATGTCTGTGCACCATCAGACAGCATGGAACACTAATGTCTGTGCACCATCAGACAGCATGGAACACTAATGTCTGTGCACCATCAGACAGCATGGAACACTAATGTTGTCTGTGCACCATCAGACAGCATGGAACACTAATGTCTGTGCACCATCAGACAGCATGGAACACTAATGTTGTCTGTGCACCATCAGACAGCATGTAACACTAAATGGGCATCTGTGCATGAGAACATCTGAAGCATTAGTAGGCTATCCGGTTTCTACCCAACTAAGGTGACCAAGCCAAGTATCTCCAAGTTCTGCTGTTCTTCAGAGGAAAACATTTTTGTAGCGCTTTTTGTTCTGAATTGTGATTTTAACCATACAGTTTGCCATCCATGTAGGCACTATTTTAAAAAAAAGTGTCAGAAGTCACTGTCCAATGCTTGGACATGTTAGAATTGCATTCCTGGGAACAGAATAATCGAATTGCTTGGCAACTCTCAAAATAGCCATCACTCTTCAGGTTGGGTTTTTCTACCCTGTCACCATTACGTCATCCTGTTCTCTGTTCCAAGGGTCTGTTCTTACCCAAGTATTAACACTCATAAGCTTTTATGACCAAGTTATTTGACAGTAAGAAGCATGTGAGTGTGAGACCCACGCCAGCACGACTTCCTGCAGTTTCTCCACATTCTCCTCCCGGAGGCTCGCCGTCCACGTTCCTTCCCCCTGGATCACACTGTGGCAGCTCCTGGAGGGGCTCCAGAGCTCTGCGGAGCCAGAGTTTAATAAAAACATGGACGTCCGTTTTAAAATCACACATAATTGTGTTTAAATCCACTGTTTCAAAAAAACCTCCTGTCCTGCTTTCTTTTCCTTTTCACTGAAATTCAATCCCATTCTGCTGTTATTTCTCCTGTGGTCATCCGATGGAGTCGCTGAGGTAAACACGTGTGCATTCCTCATGCGCGTTTGGGTTCCTCCCGATACTGGAGTTGTGCTTAGAAAAGCAGCGTGTCCTGGGATGAACCTGTGAACTATGAAGAAAGCGATTCATCGTAGAAACATACTCTCCGACCTCTCACCGTCTCCGTGCATGTCGGGGGGCAGCTCCTCTAATGGCTGGGCCTCCCTTTGGTACCAGCCTGGCCTTCTGGGCTCTCTCTGGCCCCTCAGCCTCCATTGGGGAGCTCGTCTCTGGTGTTGGCCAGAGCTGGGCTGGGCTTGGGGGGAGAGTGGCGATCAGTGAGGAGCCCGGAGCCTGCACACCTGGGGCCGGTGCTGTGGCATAGGTAGGGAGGAACCCTGGAGCTCCCGGTCCCAGGACAGTGACCTCTGGCACACACACAGCAGCCTGCGGGCGTGGGCCCTCGTGTAGCAGGGGTGCGGGGTGCTGGCCAGTCGATAGCATCACATCCGCTATCCTAAGAGCCGCTTCACCAGCTGAGGTGCCTGGAGTTTCCGTAGGGGCCTGGCGGATAGACCTGTCGATCGGATGATGTGGGTAATAATTCAGTAGAAATCCCCTGAGAAATGGGGAAAGTGTGTGAGCTTCAGGTTTCTTACCCTTAATCTCATTTGCCCTTAAAATAGATATGTTCTTAAAATTGGACTTTAGGCACTCTCTCTGTAGACACTTGTGCCCAGAAATAAGCATTGGCTCCCTACTACCCACCAAATTAAATTCTTTTTCTCCTGGTTTTTAAAGTAGTGTGCCTGCAACTCCACGTTTCCAATATCTGCCTCCATTCCTCACCCTGCCCCACCATGGCCTACAGCAGTGATAGTGAACCTTTTGAGCTCGGCGTGTCAGCATTTTGAAAAACCCTAACTTGACTCTGGTGCCGTGTCACATATAGAAATTTTTTGATATTTGCAACCATAGTAAAACAAAGATTTGTATTTTTGATATTTATTTTATATATTTAAATGCCATTTAACAAAGAAAAATCAATCAAAAAATGAGTTCGCGTGTCAGAGGTTCGCCATCTCTGGCCTACAGTTTCCCAAACTTGTCTCTCACCACATGTTCTAACTCTCCGTCTTCCCATCCCCGAGGGCCACCTGCAGTGCCGCCCCCACCCCCACCCCCAATTCCTCCCCGTCATCTCCAGCCAGATGCAAGCTGGCCCCCTCCCTCCCTGTTGTCAGGGCTCTGCAGCCTCTCGCCCACTGAGCACCGGTAACCTTGGCATTGGAGGGTACGCTCCTTGAAGAGTGGACGTGACCCTGCAAGTTGACTTGATCTGTCCGACAACATGGATGACTCTTTCTTGGGTTTCACTGGGCGGAATTTTTGAACTCCTTTCGTGTTTGTGTGTCTTAGAGATAGTTTAGCACTTAGTTTTTTCGTACTTTTGTTGGTGTTCCCATCTGTGTTCCTCTGTTCTCTCAAAGCTAAATTCCTGGGTTCTTTAAGATTGAAGTCACATTCCTCAGTAAGTTTTTTTGATGGTTTATTGTTTTTCGTTGGTTAATAAAGTGGCATCTTTCTAAAACACCAGCAGGTAGGTGGGCATTTCCTCAGCGGTGACGTACAGCCACAAAAATGAGACGGGAAATCTCATTTTTGCCTCCTACTCAAGCTTTTCTGAAATAGATCTTCCTTTTTTACAGTCGGTCATGTAACTTCGCACTTCCAAAAAAATCTGTCCATCAGAGGAGGTAATACACACAAGTGTGTGAAAATACGTGAGTGCACACAGAGAGCTGTACCCCTGACAGTACAGCTTTCTAGAACTTTCCGTTTTGATGACCCTCATAAGAAAACTGCCCCTTGCAGGATGGGTTTCCTATGTACCTTTCTACCTTGTTTTTTATTTGTAATAAAAAGGCTGTTTGTGCCTCCTTTCCTTCTCTCTCTAGAACGCCAGACTCTAACTTTAGCTCTGCTCTCGACTTCCGCTCTGGGACGTCTCGCTGCCAGTTTAGGTATCAGGCTCCTGGGAGCCAGTGACATTTTGTCCTGCCCAGCGTTACTGCCTGCACTCCAAGTTCTCCCCCATCCCACCCCTGCCCCCTGCATCCTCATTCCTGCCTGCACTCCAAGTTCTCCCCCCCACCCCTGCCCCCTGCATCCTCAATCCTGCCTGCACTCCAAGTCCTCCCCCTCCTGCATCCTCGATCCCCTTATAGAGGCCAAATGGTGAACGCATTTCCCTGGAGGACACTGCCAGGTTAGCAGCTGGACGTGAAACCTCACCCAGCACCTGGCCCTCAATGAGGAGATGAAAAGAGTCTCCCAGACCAACAAGACAGTTCATCACTTGCCCTTTCTTCCTCCATCCAGTTGGCTGGATCCTTTTTTGTATCAACAGGCAGATGTGAAGTTTTGTACTTTTTCCCTAAAGATAATATTAAAGTGCAAAGTAGCCAGTGACAGGGTAGCGAGGATTTCGTTGGCGAGAACAGGTATAAACTGTCCATTTATATGTCAGCATTCTTTACATGATAGTTTTTCAACTCAAAGTTATAGTTAATTTCTACAAAAAGTTATTTTCACAAATAATATCAGCTTGCTTCTGAATATTGTGCCTTTTTATTTGTTATACTCTAGCTATTTCTCTGAAATTTACCTTTTAATAAAAATATTGATGCCTGCCAAAACCGGTTTGGCTCGGTGGATAGAGCGTCGGCCTGCGGACTGAAGGGTTCTAGGTTCGATTCCGGTGAGGGACGTGTGCCTGGGTTGCGGGCACATCCCCAGTAGGGGATGTGCAGGAGGCGGCTGATCGATGTTTCTCTCTCATCGATGTTTCTGACTCTCTGTCTCTCTCCCTTCCTCTCTGTAAAAAATCAATAAAATATATTTTTAAAAAAAATATTGATGCCTAAATATTAATCAAGGGCTATTGGTATGCAGACCTTCACTCTTGAAAATTCCTTTTGAAAGAGAAAGGAAAATATTCTTCATTATTCCATGATTTTTTGATGAAGAAACACTTTTAAATTAACTCAACACATTGATCTTAATATTTGATCAATTTTCTATATGGCAGATCTCATTTTTAACATTGTTTTGCATTGCTTTTTTTTTCATTTTTTTTGTTAATCCTCACCCAAGGATATTTTTCCTATTGATTTCTAGAGAGAATGGAAGGGAGCGGGAGAGACAGAGAGAAACATCGATTGGTTGTCTCCCCCATGCACCCCAACCGGGGCCAGGGATCGAGCCTGCAACCAACGTACATGCCCTTGACCGGAATCAAACCCTAGACCCTTCAGTCCATGAGCCGACGCTCTGTCCACTGAGCCAAACAGGCTAAGCTGCTTAATAAAAATCTGATTGAAAGGCAACTTTACTTTCTAAAAAGTATGCTTGCTTCTTTTTAAAAAAAAAGTTTTTATTGATTTTCGAGAGAGGGGAAGGGAGAGGAGAGAGAAACATCGATTGGTTGCCTCCCCTTTGCACCCCACAGCCTGGGCATGTGCCTGCCTGGAATTCGAACCGGTGACCCCTTGGTGTATGGGACGACGCTCAACCAACTGAGCCTGACCGGCCAGGTAGTCTTGGTTCTTGAAGGCAGGTTGTGAACAGAATATGGGCACCTGGCACTGCAGTTTGCAGCATAAACTGCAGTTTGCATGTAAGATCCTTAAGAAGGTTTTCATGTCGTAGGAAATAGTAAGAACCTGAGGGCACATGTCAGCTGAGCACCCAGGCCTGTGGTGTGACAGGCCTTGGACTGGATCTGTTGGTGCCATAAAAACACATCTGCCTGAAAAGTGGTTGCTGACTTATTCCTTTCTCTGTGGAAGAAGGGAGATGAAAATGGCCTTTAGGACTCACTGTGTGTCTGGGTGGGGAGGGAGGCTCTTCAGCGCTCTGCCCAGCTCACATCGGCCTCCTGCTGCCCACGGCGTGGCATTTTCCTGCTGGTCGTCACTCCGTTCTTCTGCATGGAATCAGTTTGAAGTCGCTTGTCTCTGGGGTTTATTTAAAATCTGAATTAAAAGTTTCTGACATGACTCCAGGCCGTGTGGGAGCAGCAGGAAGCTCAGTGGAGGACCCTGGGACTTGCAGGCAGGAGCTCAGTGGAAACGGGGTTTCTGAACCCCAATCTATCTGCTGCCTCTGTGCCTGGGCAGGTGCAGCAGGCGGCCTCCAGAGCCCCGTGACCGGAGGGAAGTGATACCGTGGTGACAGGCTATCGGCTGCCGTCCATGCCAGGGCCATGAGGGACGCCTGTGCAAACAGCAGGGAGCTACTCCTAACTCCAGCATGTTTTTGTTGGATTAGAAAAATGCAGTTGAACTTGGAGATTTTCAGTTCCTTTAAAACATTCATGTTGCAAAGCATCATTTCCCAGCTGCCTTTAAACTCTCCAGGCCTGCGCTTGTGCAGGTAGAGAGGTGGCTGCTGAGTGGGGAGGAGGCAGCTCCGTTTCACAGTCTCACTCTCCTTGGTAGGAAGCCCTGACTTCCCAGGGGGCACTGCCTGGGAAGTATGGGCCTTGGCGCCATGACAGATGCTTTTCTGTAGGAAGGTCCATTCAAGGAAAGACAGGGCTGAGAGCGGAAATAGCTGATAGGATTTTGTGATTAATATGAAAGCTATTTAATATTCGATTAAATTCTAATATGAAAGGTAGTTCTAAAATGAAAGCTATTTCACATTCACCTACTGAAGAGAGAAAATGTGGTGTGTTGCTGAGTAGATGCATACCAAGAGCTCAAAGGGCGTGTGTGGGAGATAGCATCACCTGACCTGCAATCCGGAGGGCGTCCGTAGGTGGTGCCTCTGGGAGCCTGTGCCCCTGGGAGCCCGTGCAGCTGGGTACTCATGTCTCTTACGCCAACTGTGACGAAAGATGGCCGTGGCTAGGAGCAGGAGCACTGGCAAAAGTCTAAGTCATATGAGGGTGAAGCACTATCTCTAAATTAGCAGAAACAGCCAGGATCCCTTACAAGGGACGCTGAGAATTAGAGAACCATCTAATTTTAGAGCTGGGAGATCCATCCAAACCTGACGTTTTGCAGATAGGAATACTGTTGGCTGAGAAGAGTGTGATGACATGTCACGGTCCATTCAAGATGAGGAAGGCTGAGATCCGAGGAGCACAGTCCAGCTCCCTGTCCTTCCCCGCCCCCTCCCTGTCCTCGCTGGTGTTAGGTGGAGAGACGAGCTATTGCACATCGTTTAGATAAATCATGTAGATGCATCCCCTACAGTAAGGTGGTCGTTGGTCTCTTCTGACCCTTCATCAGCACCGAGTAAGGCTGTGGAAAGTTGGGACTAAGTCCCCCAATGATATAGGCATTTCTGTATAATAGTTCCTTGTCCTGCGAAAAATTCAGAAGGGCGATGTGAGTAGCTGTGGCAAGAACTGATATAACTTGATGCCTTCTCCAAAGATTGCATCCTATTTCGAGGAAAGTGCTCTGAGATTTTGATAGTAGTTATATTTCTATGTATATGGTGTATAAATATATACAGGAGGAGAGAGAGGTAGGCAGGGGAGAGATGAAATGCATATACACACACACACGTGTAAAATGAAATTATTAAAAGTATATGTTAATATATAAAATCACAACATTGGCAGCTCTTCAAATGTTAAATATAGAGTTAGCATATCCACTCCCAGGTGTGTCCCAAGAGAACTAAAAACGTTTGTCCATGCAAAACCTTGTCCACAAATGTTCAAGCACGAAGGGACAATAAAATGTGTATAGGCATAATATTCAATAATAACAATAGAGTATTACTCAACCATAAAAAGGAGTAGGAGCTTCGGATACACCACAACATGGATGAACCTTGGAAGATTTTGCTAAGTGAGAGAAACCAGACACAAAGGCCACCTATTCCATGATCTCATTTATATTAAATATCAAAATTAGGCAAATTCATAGAGACAGAAAATAGGTTAGTGGTTATGAGAGCCTGGGGGAGGAGAGAAGGGAGAATTTCTGCTAATAGGTATGGCTTTTCTTTTGGGGGTAATTAAAATCTGATGGATGCACAATTCTGTGACTATATTGAAAACCATGAAATATACTTTAAAAATATTTATAAGGTGTGCATTATATCTTAATAAAGTTCTGTTATTAAGTAGTAAATGAGTAATTTTTTAATTTTTATTTTCTATATGCCATGAATGACAAATTAAAAAAATATAATGGAAAGGACAACTGCATGATAAAATTCAAGAAATTTTTAAGAGGAAAGGGGAAATTTTTCTACAGATAGTAGTACATTATAAATCTAGAAAGAGACCTAAAAGCATGTATTTGGGAAGTAATATATAGTAAAGATACTGTTTTTCCTCAGTGGGAAAAGTATAGGTCATTTGTGAAATAATGGTGTTCAGCACTTAGCCACCCTTATCAGTTGGCCTTTTGGGTTGAAAATAGAAGAAAATACCCCTGGCAAGCTGGAGCAGAAAATGCCTTTAAAGCCGGGTAGGGAACGTCCGGCCTTATACGGACCGTTACATCATTTGGTCCGGCCCTGCCAAGGCCTTGGGGGTGAGTTCATTAAATGCTTGACCAAATAGAGCAGCTAATGTTCAGGTTGATAATTTTGTATGGCCCTGGACTCATGTTATAGACATCTACATGGCTCTTGACTGGAGAAAGGTTCCCCACCCCTGATGGAAAGGAAGGATACTGGGAAACAGCATCCGTGGGAAACCAAACTCAGAAAATGACCGCAACCAGAACATGCTGAGGAGCCGGGACAGCCTGTCTCGTGCCCCTGGACGAGCGGTGAGGCGGCCACAGTGCTGCGTCGCTGTTTCAGTTCTCCAGACCCACCCTGCGACCGTGACTGCGTTCTCAGGGTCCCTGCATGCTCCTGTCACTCCCTCCGACCCCGAGACGCAGCGAGCACCCAGATGCAGAGCCTGGGTGCCCGGCGGCGTGCTTACTGCTGGGGGTGGGAGGGGTGGCTGCCCACTTTTGCTACTAGAGTAGGGGGCGGGGCACTGGGGCATCAGCTCGGGTAGGAAGATGCCCAAATGCTGGAGCCCAAAATGCCAATTCCCACTAACGGTGGGGTCAGCACAGCTAGAACCGCCCCTATCTGTCAGAGACCGAAATAAACTCCACGTGGGTTCAGAATGTCACTGTAAAACCTGAAACCATGAAAGTATTTGAAGAACAGGCACGTGAATATTTATGTCGTCTTGGTTTGGGAACGTTGCTAAGCATGATGTAAAAATCAGAAAGCCATTAAAAATGTCAGTAAAGAATATTCTATGGCTCAGGAAGGGAATCATGGTCTGTGAAACTAAAAAAAAAAAAAGTACATACCAGAACATAAACAGTGGTTTTCTCTGCCTCCCTCAGTCAAGTTTATTGTTGTTTTTCAAGAGCTATTTTTAGTAAGTGGTTTGGTTGATTCTTTGTAAGAATCCAAAGATATCTGGCTCTGCACAGGCAAAATCTATGCTAAACTCTACGGAAGTGGAAACTCTTGAAAGAGCAGGTGATGAGGCCGAGTATGTAGACACCTCCATTTCTATAAAAATAATGTTAAGATGGCTGTTGGAATTCACTCCATCTGGGGGCACTTAAACGGGGAGAACTGAATAGTTGAATATGAGCACACCCGCGGTCATGATGTTTCTCTTGCCTCCCCTGATGTTTTTGTTTGGCTTGTTCTGTCTTGTCTTGTTTTAAAGAGAACCCATCTGCTTGACTAGCGATGGACCAGTTAGTGTAGGGCACCGGCATCTAAGGGGAAGCATTCGGGATGGAAAGACGGCTGGGCATGCTCAGTGTGGCCTTATCTCATCACTGTACGCT
>NW_006292908.1:2711258-2717907 GCF_000327345.1 Myotis davidii
CCGCCCTTTCGGTCTGGCAGCCCTTGGCCTAAGTCAGGCCTGGTAGCCTCTTCCCTCTTACCTTGGATTCCTGTCCCAATAAGGGAGGCTCAGCACCCGTCTGACATGGGAACCCAGTGGGGTCTTCTCGGTAAAGGTGAGTGGCCCGAGGAGGGAAGGCTTTGCACAGAAACCCTGGTACCAAGGGTGAAAGGAGCCTTCGTGTTCCAGAAGGGCCCATCCCGGCACATCCCAGGAGCACTCCCTCCCTCTCCCCCCGAGACCTGGGGAAGCAGAGGAGAGAGCAGCAACGACGCCTCGCGCTTGCCTCCTCATTAAAGAGAAAGGACCATTCTGGCTCTGAATTTCTCCTTCTCAGCACCCTTCGACTGGACCATAAAGAATATCCAGATGAGTCAACAGAACCTGGCCAGGACTTTCTAGTTGGAATTGTCATGGTCTAAAGTTCACTTTAGAAAATCAGAGCCTTCCTGGTAAACCTTTTTCCTACGACCATTTCCTCAGGAGACTGCGCGTTTCTGTGACTTCTGTTCCTCGGTCAGAGCAGCGTGACTCTGGGCCTCTGTGGGCTTCAGAGTCGCCCTCCTCCGTGTCCTGTGGGAGCCCCGTGGCCTGGCCTGGCCTGGATTGAACGGGCTGCACCTGCTCTGGTGTGCAGTGGCTTGGTTAGCGTTTCACCTGAGCCCCTTGGTGAAACGGTGTAAACTGTGTGGCCTGTGTGTATTTCCTGAGCTGCCCATCTCGTGAGCACCTTAGTCGTTGCCTCGTGTTAAAATGCCTGCTATTTTTATCTTACATTGATGTAGTTGATGACTTGGAGCTGGATGATAGAAAAAATAGGGCGCCGTTGTTTCTGGTGGGAGCTGAGCAGAGCTGTCTTACCCAGTTTCCTTGACATGAGGGTCTGAGGCTGTGCGCACTGTCCATGACCCCTGGCGATGCTATGGGCACCGTCCCTTCCCGCCCACACCCAGGTCTGGGACCAAGAGGGCAGCTGGGGGCGGGGGGGCGGGGGGAGCGTGCAGGGCCAGGAGGCTGCAGGTGATGACAGCCCCTCCTGCCCAGCATCCCCAGTGGCACCGGGGACAGGTGGGGAGACTCACCCCGCGCTTTTCTTGTCTCCCCAGGCGCCGCCTACTGCCAGTTCATGGACATGCTCTTTCCCGGCTGCATCAGTTTGAAGAAAGTAAAATTCCAGGCGAAGTTGGAGCACGAGTACATTCACAATTTCAAACTCCTGCAGGCGTCCTTCAAGCGGATGAATGTGGATAAGGTAGGAGACTCAGGTGCACCTCCATTCAATGCACTTTCCTTCCCTAACATTGATTCTGTGTAGGAAGGTACAGTGGGCAACCATGGACCTCTGGCTCTCCTAGCAGGAGGTTGGGGTCTGTACAAAGCACAGGGCATCAACCCTAACCTCCCACATTCGTATGAGGCTTTTAATTAAGGAGATTCCTAAACATGGAGCCATTAGACTAAAAACCCTCATAGAAATTGCAGTGTTGAATCTGCTTTAGCATCGAAAGTAACAAGGGTTTATGTTTGCCAGGTGCCACTGTGGTTATTTGTGTATTTTGTTCCTTTAGAGAAACAGTGGTTACCATGGAAGCAACATGGGCTGAGCAAATTATACTCAAACTAGAGGCCTGGTGCACAAAAATTTGTGCACTGGCTGGGGTTGGGGGCGTCCCTCAGCCCGACCTGGGCCCTCTCACAGTCCCATCTTTGTCCTTTATTAGTGTAGATTCTCTGAGTCTCCGTTTACCCATCTATAAAATAGGACTAAAACCCCTTTCCCTGTGGTTATATGAAGCTCAAGTGAGGGAACGCGTGAAAATGTCCAGCACGGTATATACACGCAGATTCTCCATCCTTGTCCATAAATTGTCCTTTTTTCCCTTTGGATTTTATAATTTTGTCCTAGAGTGATACAAATGGAGGTAGACTGGGTGCCCCCCCCCCCAAAAGACGATTGCTGAAGTCCATGCAGTCTATACGTTTCCTCCATTCACAAACCTATGCAGTGCAACCATATTATTTCCTTAGGATCTGTCTCTTAGAGAGAACAGGCTTGGAAAGAAATTAATTTCGAATAAGAGAAAATAAATAAGCCAGCAGGGGAGAAATGCAAAACTTTTCTCTGCATAGATAATAGCAATAAATAGGCTATGGAAATAAAAACTAAAGTCCTGGATTATTAAGAAATAGAAGTTAAATAAGGGAAAAGAGAAAGGTTTGGCAAATCGAAGATATTTTCAATTTAATGCAATTAATGCCTTTCTAAATAAAAACATTCTTATCAAACGATTATTAAAATCTTAGTTTTCCTTTTCTCAGAATTTTCATTTCAAAACATATTCTCTTTAACATCTTAACCTGCCTAATGCTTTTCAGCTTCGTTTTTCCGTCCTTTGCTGTGGTTCCTCTCCAGTTCGCTCCTTCAGAGCCAGGGCCGTGCAGGTTCTCCTTCCTCATTAGCAGCGTCCCCCACGTCTTCTCTCACTTTTCAGCAGCT
This sequence comes from Myotis davidii, assembly GCF_000327345.1. Lineage (NCBI taxonomy): Eukaryota > Metazoa > Chordata > Mammalia > Chiroptera > Vespertilionidae > Myotis > Myotis davidii. The sequence goes on from NW_006292908.1 coordinate 2,713,777, forward strand.
GCTTCTAGTCTGAAAGAAACGCCCTTTTATAGGTTTACTGATGGAGCGTGCTCTCTACCCAAGCAGGGCCCCTAGCTCTCCAGAAGCACAGACACACAGAGCGGATGAGCCATTGTCAGGAGTGTTGAAGATGAGGCGCTGGTAGTGGAGGAAGGCTGGCCTCCATGGCCTTTGCTGGCCCCGCCCGCTTCACGTGCTGTGATTCCACCCAGAGGCCCTTGGAGAGACGCGGCCCCTGTGCACATCTGCCCAGAGCCTGCACTTTGCAGGGGTTGCAGAGTTAAGCCAGCGGAAGTGAGTGCGCCCTGTAATGGCCAGTGGGCACCATCATCTAAGTCTGTTCATCGATGTTCCTGTTCGGCAGAAAGCAGAATGTACAGCGTGTTAATTAAAGGCCCTCTGCACGAGGGAGGCACTTTCTTAAACAATCAATAGCAGCACAGACAGAACCTATAAATCAGGAGACATGAGAATCTTTAAATGGCACAATGAAGAGCCGGCTGAGTGCCTGTGGGGGCCGACGTCCCTGAGGTCTGGGGAGAGAAGAGATTCGGCATCGAGTCTCCATCCCCGGAGGAGCCTTCATGGAAAACGTGGCTCCTGCGGAAGCTTGCTTCTCTGTGTTTTGTTCTGTAGTTGACTTACTTTCCGTTTTAGCTGCATAAAAATCATCTCTGAAACTATGTTTTGCGAAGAATTGAGTTTAACGGATGCCCTAAAATGCTCCGGTCCCTTTTTCAATCTGTCATGGGTCTTTGAGGTCTCCCTACTTTTTTAAAGTGGCCCTCATGGTCCATAGGATACCAATGGTACATCTCTCCTGAGGTGGCACAGTCCTGCTGGAAAGGTAGTTTATACAGTTCCTGCTGGTACCATGGCAGTGACGCTGCGTTCTATGAGCACTGGGTTTGTCTGAATTCACACTCACACACATTCGTACACACAACCTGACTCGCCCCCCAGCTCTATAGCTCTCAGGGCTCACGCTCGGCTGGTATTCCAACCCACAGGTGAGAAGTAAGACTCTGGTAATGGTGCAGTTTGGACAACTCCGCACCTTCCATTCCCTTTAGAAGTAGCTGCCACTGCATGGAAGCGAAGCAGTCACGCCACACACTTCCTGGCGTAGAACCCAGGCTCCCGTGAGAGCTCCGAGGGGAACACTGCCTGGCCCTGCAGGTTGCCGATAGGAAAGGAAGAGCTGAGGTTCGTCTCAGAAGTTGAGGTTAATGCTCGCACCTCCTCCAGGCTGCCTTCCGGGACTTCCCTAGCCAGCCCCATTCCTTCCACGGCATGTTAGCTGTGCTCCCATGCACCCCAAGAATTACTGGGCCCTGCACTGGGTGGTTAGTTGTTTTGGTGCCTCTCGCTCTATAGTCTTAGCAAGCCCTACGCAGGCTCACTTGGACCATTAGGCTGGTGTGTGTTTACAGTGATTTGAGTCTATGTACTCACACTCTCTAGCAGCTATAATCCTTGTAAGCGTTTATTCCAACACAACTGGACCAAATGCTACAAAGAAATAAGGAAAATCCATCAGACTTGAAGCAGCACAACATCCCAGGCCCGTGATTTGGGGGAGATGCTCTGGCATAAACACACTATAAAGAGGATCGGCCCCTATTGGCTGAGGGTATTCCTTGTTTAGTCAGGGTGTTCAGAAATGTTAAATAATTCCAAGAAAACCAACTACAATATTTTTAAAATATATTTTTATTGATTTCAGAGAAGAAGGGAGGAGAGAGAGATAGAAACATCAATGATGAGAGAGAATCATTGGTTGGCTGCCTCCTGCACACCCCACACTGAGGATTGAGCCTGCAACCCAGGCATGTGCCCTGACTGGAAATCAAACTGTGACCTCCCGGTTCATAGGTTGATGCTCAATCACTGAGCCACGCCAGCCGGGCCCAACTACAACATTGTAGGTGTGTTGTTGTTTTTTCAATATGGTGAAAAATGACGAATTCTAGACCAGGGCTGGCTAGGAAGCTGGGGGAGAGGCCAGTGGTCATGAGGGGCAGACATGTGGGAACAGTTACATGGAGGGGCCGCTGCAGTTGTATCAGCCACAAGCGAGCCCTGGGCTGGCGACTCACAGGATCTTCTGTTGCAGGTGATTCCAGTGGAGAAGCTAGTGAAAGGGCGCTTCCAGGACAACCTGGACTTCATCCAGTGGTTCAAGAAGTTCTATGACGCGAACTACTACGGCAAGGAGTACGACCCCGTAGAAGCACGACAAGGGCAAGATGCAATTCCTCCCCCCGACCCTGGCGAACAGATCTTCAACCTGCCAAAAAAGTCGCACCACGCCAACTCCCCCACCGCAGGTAAGCCTCAGCAGTCGCCTCAGCGCTGCGTCCTGTCCTGGCGATGCTCCCCACCATCGGCCCCCTGATGCCTCTGTCCGCCTGGCCACGCTCCCCTCCTCACTGTGGCCGTCTGACGCCCGTGATCTACCTGTCACCAGGGCAGGCTGTTCACTTTACATCCCGGAAGCCGGGTGTTAAAATAACACCCAGGGTAGATTTCATTTTCCTCGGATGTGTTTTTGAGACATTTCTAGTCTGGTTAGACTTGGACTGAAATATTTTTACTGCTTAATTGCTGGAGGTACATCCCAGAATATGAACCGATTTATGCTTCAAAGGCCATGCGGGAGGCCCCCCTCCTCTCTCTCAGGGGCAGTGCCAGCTTTTACATGATGGCGCTCAGCCAGACTCGTTTTGTCCAAAAGGGAAGTCATTGAGGGTGAATCCCTAGAACTTCACAGTTTTAAACCTTCTGTGGACAGAAATCTTTCTAAAATACATTATAACGCCCTTGCTCTAAGAAGCGGACTTTACCAGGCGGGTGTTCTTTTAAAAGCAGGGTCCTGATGATAAACACGAGCTGTGGGTACTAGACAGTTAAACAGCGGAATGCTCACAACCATTTGTTCCATCCCAAGGCCAGTGCTCACACCTGTGAAGCCAGTAACCTTAATTTCCCAAAGAACACCGAGTCCTCATTTATGCCACTTCCGCTAAGGATGGGTTAGCAGTGGTTGTGACCACGCTGCTACCAGACACGCGTGCACATGCCTGCCGGTCACGGCGGCGGAGGCGAGAGGCCGCTGCGTGGGCCTCCGTGTCCGTGCCCTGGAGCTGGAGAGAGGCAGAGTGAGAGGGGCAGTGCCATGAGCGGGAGGATGCGGGGCGGGGGGGAGCGAGGGCACGGCGTGTTGTGGAAGGAGAAGGCAGGGAGCAGGCTGGTCACTGGTGTCTCCATCCGCTGAGGAGTCGAGTAAAATGGGGACAGGAGGGCCGCTGGTTCCTCGGGGGATGATGGAAGCGGGTGGGCTGAGGAATTAGTGGAAGGAGATTGAGATGCGTAAACACCCAACTTGGAACCATAGGGAGTATGAACTTACGTAAAATAAACTCAGCCCAGATGTGTGGGAACGTACGATTAAGAGACGGGGAAGCTGAGGACAAGGTGAACATCAGGGGACCAGGGAACAGAACGGACAGCGGGACGTTTTAGAGCATCACCAGCCGCCGAGAGTGCTGTGGAGAGGGACAGCATGAGGCCTGACACAGGCCAAGAAATCCGCCTGCTGGGAGCGACGAGTCATCCTTAGAGAACCGGCCTTAGTGCTGAGGGCGGACCCCTAGATCCAGCGGCCCCAGAGGGCATGGCGTGTGACAGCGATGAGCATTCCCTCCACGTCCACGTCTGTCGGGGAAAACCAGGGAAGTAGAAGCATTGTGTTCATGTCGGGGAAAGCTGACGGGAGCTTCAGAAGTGAGGTTGGGAGAACGGTCATGTCCTCCCTCTGTTTTGTTTGCTTTCGGGACAAGGCTGGTGTGTCAGCTGGGAGAGGGGTCCAGGGAGGAGAGGGGGGGAAAGGAGGGAAGTGGGGCATGGCCCTGATGCTGGGGAGTGAGGTCCAGGGCGTGGGGAGAGGTGAGAGAGGAAAGGGACTCTAGTTTTGTGAAACCAGCGCTGGGGAAGGTTGGGGAGGGAAAATGTGTGGCTGTTCAGATTGGCCTTCAGCTTCTACAGGAACTTGATCCGTTGGGGGCTGGCAAAGAGGGGGCGTGTTCTCCGGGGTGAGGGCCCAGCAGGTAGAGTGGGGGTGGAGGCGGG
>NW_006292908.1:2717934-2720953 GCF_000327345.1 Myotis davidii
ATTCTCACGGAGCCTCTCTCGCTGCCGATGTTCAGATGTCCATCCGGATGCACAGCTCACCTTGACACTCGGCGCCACTTTTCCACGGTTTGAGGCGTGAGACGGACAGGCCTGAGTGTTGTCTTCCACAGCCAGGACGTTCCTTAAACTGTGCCCTCCCCCGCCCCACCTTCCCCTCCCTCAGGCCGAGCTGTCCTTACGCTGCCCTGGCCTCGTGTTCTAGAAACTCCCTCCTCCGTCTCTCACAAAAGCCACAGAGAAACATGTGCCCTTGGAGGGAAAGAATGTTTGTGAACCTGAAGGAGACATGTTTCTTCCAGAGCGTAAAGCTTGGGAATTCCTGACGTCAACAGGAAATACTGTTGGTAGTTCATTACCGGAGACAGCCATTCCTAGACGCGGGGCCCGAGTCCTTGGCCATGGTCACCTCATTGGTCTTCATCGGGGAGAAAGGGTGTTTTCTGAAGCCAAATCTGTCAGACCCTTCTTGATAAAACGCGTTGTGACTCGGACATTGTGGGCAGGAGAACGGTGACAGCGAGGTGCGCACCCCGGGCCGGACATCATCAAGCTGCTGGAGCCGCACGAGGCAGGAGGAGCTCCTTTCTGAGCCGATGGCCAGCTCTTGGGAGACGGTCATGGAAACGTAGGCCGCAGCGTCTCGGAGAGTCAGGATAGGGGCCGTAAACTGCTGTAAATCCATGGGCGTTACTCTTCACGCACGAGAGTTTACCCAGAGTCTATCGGCTCTTCCTTAATTGAGACGTAATTATAACGGGCGCAGGACGTGGCTTCTGGCGCTGAGCTTCTGGGGCAGGGAGCACACGGTGTCAATAGAAGGACAAGCAATAGTCAAAGAAGAGCTGGAACCCTTGCCGAGACCTTGCTCGCCAGCCCGAAGCTGCCTTCGTGACTGCAGAACCGCACAGGGCCAGGCACCGCGGGAGCGCCTGGGCCTGTGTGACACCAGCAGGCACCGAGTCCCTTCCACGTCCGAAGATTCTCTTTAATTTTCTGTTTACAATCACCTCCTCCCGAACTACTCTACTCTCTAACTGGCCTCCCTGCCTCCGGACTGAAATCATTCAAGGCCGTTTTCCTCACAGACAAGTCGGACTGTGTCCACCCCAAAGGGAAGACAAAGGGAGGTGTTTGCTGAGGGTGGGGGCCCGCTGCTGGGAAACACACATCCATCCCCGTTATCGCACATGACACCCGGTGGGAGCAGCCAGCAGCGATCCCTGTTCCGCCTCTCACTTGGTCATTTCGTGATTATCTGCATCAGTGGGAACAGTGGTTGGTGTAACCGAACACAGGGGATGCGATCCTCTTAACTACTTTTTCCATCTGGGCTTTGGGATACTTGCTTCATTCTCCAGTGGGTGTCTCTCTCCCCAAATATTTCCTCGGATTAGAATTGACTCGCATGTCCTGGCACTGACGCATCAGGAGCAGTAAGCGGAGGCCCCGGGCACCTTGTGGCAGAGGGACTGTATGAGCGCGGACGCGATCCGGGAACACTGACCGCGTGTGGGTAACTCAGAAAGGGCTGTCTGCATTGGCCAGAAGCGTTTCTTACGTCGTACCGACGGCTGATCCAGAGTGCTCCGTGTGTCTAAAGTGGTTGCCCTCCACCCAGGTGGTGCATTCTGTGTTGTGAGCACGAGCTAGATCTCTCTGCCCTCTCCGTACAGACAACAAGATGTTCTGCGGGTTCACAAAAGCCCCGTGGTGTCTGCGTGTGGCCGGTGACTTGCCTGGGTGACTGACCGGGGCTGTACAGGCTTCGGTGTGAGCAGAGGCTGTCGTGTGGGAGTGGATAGCTGCCTGACAAGTCTTATTCGCTCTACGTGTGGAGGAATTGCATCTTGAGACACAAGGAGCATAGATTAAAATACACATTTTCATCGTGATAGATATCTGCCAAGTGCATATATCGTCATGAGTCGTGATGTTTGTAAATGCATTGCTGTGAGCCATATCTGCAACTTGAGATAGCCGTCGGGGGATCAGCTTTTCGGTGTGAGCACTTACTACACTTAAAAGGAAATTTGAGGGTGCGGTTCCTATAGCAACCACAGCTTAGACACATTGCAAATTCACATATATTAATGTATTTAAATCAAACTCCCATATACAAATACAGTATGAAGGATTTAGAGTTGCTATGGAAATTGTGTCTAAATTTTCTCTTTTCCTTGGGGATGTCAATGTTCCAGACTTAAAATCAGATTAACAGAAATACTAGAAAAATGGTTTCAAAAAAGAAGCAACTTAATAATAATAGAATGAAGTATTTGAACAGAATTAAATTTGTAAATGTAGACTTAAACAAATCCCACTTTTTCAAAAACTATCAAATACTTGAATACTTTCATTCTTAATTATCTTTAACTAGAGGCCCAGTGCATGAAATTCATACATTCGGGGCAGGGGGACATCCCTCAGCCTGGCCTGCAGCCTCTCGCAGTCTGGGAGCCCTCGAGGGATGTCCGACTTCCACGGAGGCGGGAGAGGCTCCCACCACCACTGCTGCTGCAATTCGCTACGTGTGGAGGAATTGCATCTTGAATCGCTTTGGTCTACTCGCCAGGAGCATGTATTAAAATACACATTTTCATCGTGATAGATATCTGCCAAGTGCTTATATCGTCATGAGTCGTGACGTTTGCAAATGCATTGCTGTGAGCCATATCTGCAACTTGAGATAGCCGTCGGGGGATCAGCTTTTCGGTGTGAGCACTTACTACACTTAAAAGGAAATTTGAGGGTGCGGTTCCTATAGCAACCACAGCTTAGACACATTGCAAATTCACATATATTAATGTATTTAAATCAAACTCCCATATACAAATACAGTATGAAGGATTTAGAGTTGCTATGGAAATTGTGTCTAAATTTTCTCTTTTCCTTGGGGATGTCAATGTTCCAGACTTAAAATCAGATTAACAGAAATACTAGAAAAATGGTTTCAAAAAAGAAGCAACTTAATAATAATAGAATGAAGTATTTGAAAAGC
>NW_006292908.1:2721081-2722738 GCF_000327345.1 Myotis davidii
AGGGGGACAGCCCTCAGCCTGGCCTGCAGCCTCTCGCAGTCCAGGAGCCCTTGGGGGGTGTCCAACTGATGGCTTAGGCCCACTCCCCACAGCAAGCAGGCCTAAACCGGCAGTTGGACATCTTAGCACCGCCACAGAGGCGGGAGAGGCTCCCACCACCGCTGCTGTACTCACCATCCATGAGCCCAGCTTCTGCACCTGTAATTGAAGAGAGCGTCGCCTGTCACCCGCTGTGGGGAAAGAAGAGTTGCTTTCACTTTCTCAAAAAGCTTTTGTTTTGTTTTTTTAGGAAAGGCCATGAAATGTAGCAGTTTATAGTGGTTTTGGTGCTTGTTCTGATCTTGATTTTACGGCCCAAATTATGGTCTTTCTTGGTCAACATACCACATGTTCTTGAAAATATGTATTCTGCTGTTGCTGGTTGCATGGTATTTTAGAAATATCAGTAGTAGATAGTGTTAGGAAGAGCAAGGTAGTCGGTATTGTTACTCAGATCCTCTGTTTTCACTCATCTGTCTGTTGCTGTCTGGTTCTGACAACTGCTGCAAAGAGGCTGTTAGCACTGAATGTGGAATTGCCTGCTCTCCCTTCCTGCTCTCAATGTGCTTCCTGGATTTAAGGCTCTGTTATTAGGTGCACACATGTGTATGACGATTACGTCATCCTGATGAATTGATCTTTGCACTTCCTGGTGCTCCTCGTTACCTTTGGTAATACCTTTGTCTTAAAGTTTATCTTACCTGGTTCAACACAGCCACTTCCAGCTTTCTTATGCTCAGTGTTCGTGTGGTATATCTTTCTCCCTGACAAGTTAATTTTGTTTTTCATATTTAAAGTATTTTTCTTGTAAACAGCATTTAATTGGGTCTGGCATTTTTTATTAATTCTACTCATCTCTGGACATTTGAGTATCCAGTCCATTACAGCTAAATGTAATTGCTGATTCGGTTGGGTTTAGATCTGCCATGTTATCATTTGTTTTCTGCTTGTCCTTTCTGTTGTTCTCTGTTTCTCCCTTCCTGTTGTCTTCTGGATTTTTAAAATATTTTTAGCCTTCCCTCCTAATTTATCTTTTGTCTTTTTAACTATATCTCTTTGCATTAAAATTTTTAGTGGTTTTTCTAAGAATTATAGTATGTATATATTCTTATTTTTTCACAGTGTACTTAAAATTAATATTCTGCCTCATGTAAAATGTGGAACCCTGGCAACCATCCCCCCCCCATCCTTTGTTATTGTTGGCATATATATTACATCTACATATGTTATAAGCCCCTCGAGAAAATGTTAGAACCTTTGTTTTAAATCAACACTGTTCAATACAGCAGCTTTTGACCACTTTAAATGTGCTTACTCTTCATTTAAATGTGCTGTATGTATAAAATGCATGCTGGCTTTAGACGACTTAGTGTGAAAAAAATAAAACAACTAATAATTTTTATGTTGATTACATATAGAAATTATACTTTGTATATATTTTGCATATTTTAAAATTAATATCTTAAAATTTTTAAATGTTGCTACTAGAACTTTTTAAAATACTATCATGGTTTATATTAAGCTGTATACAGTTATGTGTATTTTTTAAAAATTAAGAGAATCATTTATTTGTTAATATTTTTATCATTTTCAATGTTCTTCATTCCTGAACATCTGC
>NW_006292908.1:2722755-2731521 GCF_000327345.1 Myotis davidii
CCTGCTGATTTCATTGCTCGTCAGACTGGAGAATTTTCTTTAGCATTTCTTAAAGAACAGGTCCAGTGGCAATCAATTCTTTAAGTTTCTTTCTGTAAATATCTTTATTTCACCTTCATTCTTGAAGAATATTTCCCCAGACAAAGAATGCAGGCTAGTCTTTCTCTTTCTTTAAGCATTTAAAGCTGTTGTTCATTGCCTGTGGCCTCCAGAGATAAGAAGAGCATACTCATTCTAATCCTTCTCCTTATATAACATGTCATTTTGCTCTGAAGTCAAGTTTCTCTATCTTTGGCTCCCGTTGGTGTGGCTGTGATGTGCCTAATCATGGTTTTCTTTGAATTTATCTTGCTTTGGAGTTCATTAAACATCTTAAATCTGCAAGTTTATGTTTCTTACCATATTTGGTAGGTTTTCAGGCATTATTTTTTCAAATATTTTTTTTAGCTCCACTCTATCTTATCCTTCTGGGACTCCTTTTATCTGGATGTTGGAACTTTTGAAATTATCCCACAGGTCCCTGTGGTGCTTTACCAGGATTCATTCTCTCTCTCTCTTTCTCTCTCTCTCTCTAAATTTTAGGGGTTTTTTTGTTTTTTTGTTTTTTTTAAATATATTTTATTGATCTTCCACAGAGAGGAAGGGAGAGAAACAGAGAGCCAGAAACATCGATGAGAGAGAAACATCGATCAGCTGACTCCTGCACATCTCCCACTGGGGATGTGCCCGCAACCCAGGCACATGCCCTTGACCGGAATCGAACCTGGGACCCTTCAGTCCACAAGCCGACGCTCTATCCACTGAGCCAAACCGGTTTCGGCTAAATTTTAGTTTTCAATTACAGTTCAGATTCAGTATTGTTTTTTATTAATTTCAGTTACAGCATAGGGGTTAGACAGCCATATACTTTATGTTTTCTCCCCAATCTTTTCAGTACCCCCGGCACCGTACATAGTTATTACAATATAAGTGGCCCAGTGTATGGATTCATGCACATTGAAAGGAAATTAATTAGAAGAAATATTTTAATATCACTATTCACCCTTTCTCTATAATAGAAGTGTCAGAGATGAAAGAAAATTATTGAAATGTATATGAAAATAATATATAAATTGATTAATAATAAACAGTAACAACATGATATAACAACAGCAAAGACATACTATAACAACAACAAAGACATGATATAAAAACAAGTGATGATAAATCTAGTACCATTACAAAGGCCCCATTTACTATTAAGATTTCTCAGTAGCATGATGATTGCACCTACTTTCAATTTTAGTTTATGACATGGCATTCCCGAAGGAGTAATACTATTAAGAAATTCAATGGGAAAATTTTCCTTTTCGGCATCATCCGTTGAATCAATAGAATCATCACTCAAATAGGTGTGAACATCTCCATCAAGTATATCCAAAATTTCTTCACTTAATTTATGAACGTGTTCATTTTTAGGACAAAAAATCGCACGTTTAGGACAAAGAATCACACGTTTAGAAAAACAACCAAATTCATGATCGACAGTGACAGATCGAAACACAAACATGCGATTAGCACCTGTGAGAGCTTTATATGTTTCGCGCACATGCAAGTCAACTTTTATGTATATAGAATAAACTTTATTCTTGTTCTTTCGCCCCATTTCTTTTGGAGCCGCTGGTTTTTCTGAGGTCTGAGGATCTCTACAGGACTTGACCAGCCCCCCTCAGCCCAAGTTATATATATATATATATATATATATAAATAAATTGATTATATCCCCTATGTTGTACTTTGCATATACCATAAAGTACTCATACAACTCAATGCCAAGAAAACAATTTAATTAAAAAGTGGGCAGAGGACCTGAGTAGACACTTCTCCAAAGAGGGCATAGTACAGATGGCCAATAAGCATGTGAAAAGATGCTATTATCACTAATCATCAGAGAGATGCACATTAAAACACAATAAGATATCACCTCATACCTGTCAAAATGTCTATCATCAATAAATCGACAAACAATAAGTGTTGGTGAGGATGTATAGAAAAGGAAATCCTCTTGCACTATTGGTGGAAGTGCAGTTTGTTGTAGCCACTGTGGAAAACAGGATGGAGGTTCCTCAAAAAAAATGCAACTGCCCTATGAGCCAGCGATTCCACTTTTAGGTATATACCTGAAAAAAAATACTAGTTTGAAAAGATAGATGCACCCCTAAGTTCATTTCAGTGTTATTTACAATAGCCAAGATACAGAAGCAACCCAAGTGCCCATCAATTAGATAAAAATGCTGAGGTACATACCTATAATGGACTACTACTCAGCCATAAAAAAGAAGGAAATCTTACCACTTGCATCAGCATGGATGGACTTAGATATTTTTATGCTAAGTGAAATCAGTCAGACAAATACCATGTGATTTCACTTATATGTGGGATCTAAAGAACAAAATAAACAAAATAGAAACAGACTCATAGTTACAGAGAACCGACTAATGGAGGAGGGTTGGGGGACTGGGTAAAAAATGTGAAGGAATTAGGTACAAATTAGTAGTTGCCTCTATTCTTTAGACTGGATGGTTTCCATTCATGTATCTTCAAATTTACCTATTTTCCTCCATCATCTCCATTGTACTATTGATATTTTTAAAAATTTTCAACTGAGCATGGTTAAGTTAGCTTTACAGTTGCTGTCTGCTAATTCCACCATTCTGACTATCTCACAGTTGTTACATGTTGATTATCTTTTCCTTTGAGAATATGTGACATTTTCCTGGCTTTTTATATGTTGAGTAATTTTGGACTGCATCCTAGACATTGTGATGTCATGTTGTGGAGACTCTGGATTTTGTTATATTACTCCAAAGAGTTTTGATGTTTATTTACTTAACAGGCACTTAACTCAATTAGACTCCAAGTAAAATGTACATAAGAAGTTAAATTCCACTCCAGCCTGTGCCTTTATGCAGGACTTCCTTCTTCTTATCAAGACACAAGTCTTCATTTGCATTTTGAGAATCTCCACCCCTTAAACACAAATATTGTTCTCACTCCACCAAAGCCATTGCTTACTCCAAGAAATGCATGTTCCCATGTCTTCTCTTTAGACGGGGCACAGACTATAATGGCATCCGAGCCCTGTAGGGTAGGCACAGGCACCTTCTTATCCCTCCATGGTCTTCCTATGAAATTGAGCCATGCCTATCGATTCTTACAACTTCCCAGTATGTACCTGCTGATGCCACTATCTCAGTCCCCAGCCACCTAACCATATATTGTACTACCCACATCACTACTTAACTCTTCAAGGATCAAATGTTCATTTTAAGAGATCATGGAATATCGACTCAAAACAAGGAAGAGGTTCCTTTTTCTCACGAATCCCATAATTAGCAAGACACCTTCTCAGGTAGAGGTTAGCCCTCTCCTTCCTGTGTGAAGAGTGTTTCCAACTTTCGTAGATAAATACATAGCTAGCTTCGGGGATAGTTTTCTCCTTAAAGAATAATCGAAACTGCACTTCTCTCCCTGTAATGGCGATAAACCACAGCACAGGATGTGCACCGCTCTGCCCTGCCCGGAGACCGAGTACCTGTGCGTCTCGGGCACTGAGAGGAGCAGAGTCGTGAAGAATGCAGGAGCGTCAGATCGGGGTCTCTGGCACCGCTGCAGAGGGGCCCAGGCTTCGTCCTGGGAAGAGCCGTGCATTTCTCATTCTGTCCCACGTCATCGCTTTCTGAGACGCATCCTTGACAGATGACTGGATAATTCAACCCAAGATTTGAAGCTTGACCGCGTGGTTTGGTCTTGTTTTATGTCGTTCTCTCCTCCCCACGCTATCCTGAAGCTCAGTGAATTCTCACAAACCACCTTCAAATTGCATCGTGTGTGGTGGACGTAAACGCTGTGCTGTGTTGGAAAGGCTTAAACAGAACACATGCTGTTCTCTTTGGGTGGCATTTATTTTAAAAAACAGCAGTAATTTTTAAAAGTTCAAAAACATTCCCATTCGTCCTTGCACCAGACTCTTGGGTGAGGGTTACTGTGTTTTATGGGCGTTCAGAAATGCAGGGTCGGTAAAGCCGCCCGCACCAGGCCTCCGCACAGCTCCAAGCACAGTGTGCACAAAGCCCTGACTACTGAGCCCTAGACGAGTAGGACTCATCTCAGATTTCTTAATCCTTCAACTAAAAGAATTCTCTGTATTTTAAAAAAAAAAGAATTCTCTGAGCGGATGGTCTGGGTGATGGCAAAGTCGAGAGTAAGCCCTTCAGACAAGCTGGCGTGCACTGAAGCGTGCGGGGCTCTGTGCCCACACACAGGGCTTTGCAGAAGGGGCCGGTGGCTGCATTGTTGTCCCGCCTGCACCTGAGAGCAAGCCCTCATGCCCTCTAACAGCATCGGGTCCTTTTGTAACAGCACTGGGTCTCTCTCATTCAGCTGCTCCCTTTATATGCTGAAATATTAATTGGCTCTGCAACTGAAACCCATGTATCACTCTAATGGATCTTCCCTTCTCTCTCCAGAGGTGTAATAACTAGATGTTTGGCCTCTCAGCCTCACGCTAAAACTTGTCAGGCCTCAGAAGGCAGTACTTAGCATTTATCGTTTCCATGAGAATATGAGATCACCGGTGAACCTGACTTTCTTATTACTGGTGCCTCTCTGTGTCGCTTGGTAGGTTGGGTGGGAATAGAAACCAGTTTTGACTTGAAGAATTTTCTAGACTCCCTTTGAATTAGGTGACTGAAAGCTATCAACCAGTTCTGTCTTGTTCAGTCATTGCTTCCCAATGGCTTGATGTGTGGAAGCTTCCTATTCAGTATTTGTTGAGCTGGTTTAAGTGGAATCGCTGCAGTGTCCATTGAGATCAAGCAGAGGCGGTGCTTACACCGACACGAGTGTTTCTGAAATTCTTTCCAATCATCTCCGCCCCCGAGGAGCCCCTTGCACTGTAGCTTAGAAAACAGCTGGTGCGCTGCCCGTAGTCCAGAAAATACTTCTTAAACAACTTCATATTTATTGGATCCTTGCTTTTTTTGGTTAAAGCTTTACTTGAATTCTCATTCATTTAGTCTTTCAGCAAATGGTTGTTAAGGCACAGTAAGAGATTTTGGAGAAATACTGATTCAAGGAAGTTGCAGCCTCCTGAGGAAACCTGACAATAAATAGATAATAACAGTAAAGTGAGGTGAGTGCTGTCGGGCTGTGTAGGAAGACCACGTGAGCTGGTCTTGTGAGTATTCTAGTAAGGGTTTTGGGGGGAAATGAGGCATGACCAAGACTTAATGAATGAGTAGAAGTCAGCCAGGTGAAGGGGATGGAAGGACCACTGCAAGCAGAAGGAGCAGCATGTTGAAGTTGAGAGAGATTGTGTTGTACTCGGTGAAGTGCATTTTGTATGAACTTTGAGAAGTGAGGCTGCAGAGGTGAGCAGGGCCCTTGTATAATGGGTTGAGAGGTCATGTTCATATTCTGTTGCTGCAAAAACAATTACTACAGATCTGTCATCTTAAAACAACACACATGTCTTGTCTAAAGCCCTGGCACAACGTAGCTATGTTCTCTGCTTTAGGGTCTCACTAGGCTGCACTTCACGTATCTGCTGGGGCTGTCGTCTAATCAGAGGCTCAACTGGAGAAGCTCCTTTAAGTTGTTGGGAGTTTTCTGAGGCTGAAGGATTGAGGCTTCTGTTTCTTACAGGCAGCTGATCTCGGTCCTAGAGGCCACCTCGTCGCGAGGGGTTTTTCCAGCTTCAGTACTTACTACATGGCAGCTTGCTCTTCCAGGACAGCAGGGGAAAAGTCATATGTATCGTTCCATAATCATAGGTGCAACGTCCCATCATCCTGCAAGTTACAGGTCCCTCTCACACTATCGGAGAGGGGACCACAAAACGGTGGGAGCACCAGGAGGTAGAGACCATTATGTGTGTGTGTCGGGGGTGGGGGGGTCACCATAGGCTCTATCGGTCACAGAGGTTTACACTTCATCATGGGGACTGTGGGGAGTCGTTGGAAGGTTTTAAGCACAGATTTGCTCTGTGGTATTGAGAACTCGGCTAATCCAGGAGACTAGCTAAGAAGCTGTTGCAGCAAACCATGTAGGAGAGGAGGGTGGCCTAACTAGAGGTGTGGCCATGTGGGTTGTGGAGACATTAAAGAGGTGCTATCAACAAAACCGATGGTGATTGGGCGTGGGAGCAAAAGACAGGGAAGCCAAGGACATGACGGGCAGGCGTCTGGCCTCACGGTTGGTGGAAGCAGAGAACTCAGAGCAGGAGCCACCCGGAGAGGAGGAGAGGCGGTGACTCCAGGCCGGTGGTTCGGGCTCTCAGTTGCCTGAGCTGCAACCTGCCCTGTGGCCTCCGACCACGTCTCTTTGCAAGGGGTTCTGGGTACGATAGTATTAATGGGGACAACTGGCTTAGGACTGTCAGTGCTGAGTCAGCGGGGACTCTGAACATCGTGAAGTAATTAAGGACTGTGTCCCCCCAAATGGCCGTCTCGCTGTGTGAGCTCTTTGCCGAAGGGGCTGCTGTGTGCCAGGACCCCGTGTCATGGTCACTCCTGAGAGTGTATCCAAGGGGGCTGGCTCGGTGCTGCAGCGGACAGGCCAGGGTGCACCCGAGGGTCATCGGGGTTCTGCCGTGTGCTGTTTCGTGGGGGTGAGGGTCCTTACCATTCCTGGAAAGACACTGCTCTGAGAACAGCTTACAAACAGGAATTGTGAACTGAGGTGGTGACTGGTTGGCACCTAACATGCTCTGAAGCACACTTACTTTTCTACCAAGACGTGCGAGGTGTGCAGTCCGTTTATCAAGAGAAATACACGCATGTTCAAGTAACTGTTAAAAGTTAGAATTCTTAATACTTGAGCCGTTTCAAAATGAGTAGTTCTGTCCTGCCTTTTTTACCCCTCACCACCCCCCCCCCCCCCCCCCACCAGAGTGACTCAAGCAGAGCCTGGAAAATACTGGCGAGTCACATGATGGCTAAAAATAAGCACATCGACTCCAGCAGGGACAGTAACCAGGGCAGGAGGCGCTCGCCCCGAAGGCGAAGGCTCACTGGCCTCTGTGCTCCGGTCAGGCCTCCTCCCCTCCCGGGGCAGGCGGGGCAGGAAGGGGAGCCCCAGGCACGTCAGGTCCTGACTCGGGTGCTCACTGCGTGCTCTCCGTGCTCTCGGCAGAGCTGGCCGTGGTTCTGGCAATGCCCCTCGGGCAGTGGACAGCGGCGGGGGGGAGGGACGCGCGTGACAGTGGTGTGGCCACTGCCGGCTTTTCCTCCGTCCTCTCCCCGGAGGCAGGAGCTGTTGCCTTGAGCACAGACGGTCCTGGTTGCTGTTGAGGCTACAAATGCAGGTTGTGCCAGTGGCTGGACTGGGTGCCTGCTCATGGGTGTGCATTAGGGTTTTCTGAGCTCTGCTGCACCGGAAACACAGCTGTGTGAGCGCTCACTGCTCACACCCGGGGCGGCTGCAGGGCCTCCTGCCTGCCCTCACCTGCCCCGTCCGTACCCCCAGGCAGCAGAGGGAGCCTTAGCTGAAGCCAGCCCTGTGCTCAGGCCTGCAGCAGGTCCCCTGGAATGTACCCCGACAGCGCCCTGTGCGGTGTCCTGCTGCCCTACGTGACCTCCTGCACCTCTCAGACCTCTGCCTCCGGCTGCCAGGCCAACCTCTCCCCCTCGGGTCCTTGCTCAGCTCTAACCTCAGGGAGGCCTGGAGGAGTGAGGGGACTCCTGCCCCGGCTGTGCCGTGGGGAGATGTTGGCTTCTCTGAGAAAGGAGCCTTTGAGCCAGGTGCCCCCACACGCCTGTTGTGGATCTGGTGGCCTCACGTCCGGCTGGGCTCCCACCTGGAGGACCGGTGCCCCGACCCCTGGCCCAGGCTGTGGGGCCCCTGGAAGTCCCGTGGGCTCAGTGAAGAGCTGACACTAGAGACCCCTGGTGGGCACCAGGCCTCCCCTGAGTTCCTATTTAAACTGCCCCCACTCCCCTCCCCCCGCCCCCCACATCCTTGCCCTGCTCCTTTCCTCTCCTCCACAGCACTTACCTTCTAGTTTACCAGGCCACGTGCTGAGTTATTACGTTATGCTGGTTAGTTTCCCCCGTTAGAGCGGGAATCCCCCAGGGACAGGCATCTTGGGCGTTTCCTTCCTTGCTTTACCCCCGTGCCTACAGCGTGCAGGTGTGCGATGGGCCCAGTACCCGCTGCTGCGTGGACGGAGTCGGGTGGTTTAAGCACAGGGGCCTGAGCTCCAGCACCTGGGGTGCAGGATAGAGCGTGCGTGGGGTGGGGGACCCTATGCCCCCGAGCCCACTGGTGGGTGAATTTTTCTAAAGACTTTATTTTTTTTAATATATTTTTATTGATTTCAGAGAGGAAGGGAGAGGGGGAGAGAGATAGAAACATCACTGATGAGAATCATTGATTGGCTGCCTCCTGCACGCCCCCTACTGGGGATGGAGCCCACAACCCAGGCATGTGCCCTGGCTGGGAATCTAACTGTGACTTCCAGTTCATAGGCCAGTGCTCAACCACTGAGCCTCACCGGCCTGGCTAAAGTCTCTTGAAATAAAATGAGTTTTGTTTCCTTATTATTCCAGCAGCTTAGATTTTATGTTGCTGGTGTCTGGGAATGGGACCTCTGGGTACTTTTCATCACTGGCTGAGTCAGTCCTGGAAGCTCGCACTTCCTGAGCGTTCACTGTGGGCACGGTCTCGTGTACCAGCTTCCCACCTGTTAACTCGCACTCCTCCCAGCTCTGGGAGGTGGGCACCGCT
>NW_006292908.1:2731579-2741450 GCF_000327345.1 Myotis davidii
AGCAGAGCCAGGACCCTTGGGAGGCGCTGGCTGCGGGGCCTGCTCTGGCCGCTGCCCCCTGAGGGCAAGATGCAGGATGCCCGCTCCTCCCAGGGCCTCATTCCCACAGGGCACTGGGCTCAGGCTCGGGGTCTGAAGGGCCCCAAGCCGCTCGGAAGGGAAAACTGCCCACTTCTCTGAGCTGACGCTGAGGGAGCAGAAAGGAGGATCCAGACGTGGCCGCTGGTTCCACGAGGAGACAGAGCCCGAGGCTGCGAACTAGTTTCAGGATGAAAGAGCCAGCCTCTTAGGGACCCACGCCTCCGGGCTCCGCGCTGCCGGTCCCATTGCCCTGAGAACTCGCTGCCCTCAGCAGTGACAGGATCACAGGGTGCAGGAGCCGAGCCCCTTCCGTGGGAAGGTTAGACCCTGGTGCTCAGTGGTCAGAGCTGCGGGGGTGGGAGGACGCTGTCCCGCACTTAAGGCCCTTTCCGTGGGGATTCCCTCTTCTCAGCCGCCCAGCCCCTTGGCTTTCCCTGGCACTGGCTTCATGTGCTTATTTGTTAACGAAGCTCATTATCTCAGTTTAAAAAATAAAATCTAGCCCTGGCTAGGTAGCTCGGTTACTTAGAGCATCATCCTGACACTCCAAGATTGTGGGTTCGGACTCTGGTCAGGGCACATACAAGCAGCAACCGGTGGCGGCATAAATGAGTGGGACAACAAATCGATGTCTCTCTCTCTCTTTCTCTCCCCCCCCCCATTTACCCCCTCCCTCCCAAAAAGAAAGAAAGAAAAATAAAATCTATTGGCCCAGGTGCAGGGACAAGACAGTCATGTCAGAGCTGCCCACAGTGAACATAGTGTGTTCTCTGCCAGCCGCAGTGCTGGGAGAGGGGGGGGGGGGACGCTGTGTTGGTTCTTAGGGGATAGAACTGGTGGAGGTGTGCTTCCCAGTGATGTGGTATTTGTACAGATTGCAACCTGATCGTCCCAAGGAGTCTAGCTAACACCTCCCCCACCAGTCACAACCGTCTCCTGTGAGGAGAGCTTTTAAGATCTACTTTCCTAGCAACTCTCACGTATACAAGATGCATTAACTCTTGTTAATGCACCGTGCTGCATGGGACACCGCAGGTATTGTTTCCTAACTGGGGGTGTGTGCCTTTGTCCACATGCGCTTGTTGTCAGCAGCATTAATGCCGTACTTTTAGCTCTTCCGTTTATGATTCTGGCAGACAGACTACGGTAGATTATGTGAGAAGAATGCCATCAGAGCCCGGCCATGAAGGACAAGCCAAGCGCAGTCCTTTAATTTGCTTCATCATCGCGAGCTCACAGGCCTCGGTGCCCACGGGGCTGCAGCATTTGCCACAGACGTTACGCAAGCTGCTCGTTACTGACAGGAGACACCGCGATGCCCTGGCCTCGCCCGGCGGTGAATCGGCCGCAAACCGTGTTTCACTGCAGTTAAAATGTCGCAGAATCGTATTTGTGCCCCAAATCGCAAGGGCGTTCATCAAGACCCACGCTCAGAGGCCAGCGTTAGAAATCATGTCAGGTCAAGTCAGAGGATGACAGGGACTTGGACGGCGTTTGTCTGTTTTCTGTCCTGAAACCCCTTCCTGTTTGAAGGGAGAATTGGGGGGAGAGAAGCTGGGGGCGAGGACTCTGGTCACGGAGGGCTGCCACTCGGGGTGCTCTCAGGGCATCGGCAGGCGCGGCTGGAAGAAAACGGGAATGTTTGGTGGCTCCAGGAAAAATCTGTGTCTGCATGTCAGCCACCGCGGCCGCTGTCTCAGAAAGGCTCATGTGAATGTTTCCCCCCAGCAGCGCTGAGCCCAGAGGCAGGGGCGGGGGGTTGGGGGGTGCACAGGGTGAGGTCGCCGATGCATCGGGCTTCAAGGACCCCAGTATCTGCCCAGGGCTGGACGCTGAAGGACGTTGTGGGGTCACTTCACGAAGCGCGAACACAGGTGGCAGCTCCCTGACTAACGGCCCAGTTCGTGGGGAAGACACGTGGCTCCCCAAGAGCTGGTGCCCGTGAGAGTGGTGTGTGAAAGAGGACAGTACGGTTTCTAAAGCCCAGAATCAGAAACAGTTCCTCATGTCGGGTGAGGGGGGTAGCGGGTAGGGTGCTTCCTACCATCATTTATCCTAAAAAACCAACCAGGAATCACTAAACACGGTGAGGAAATGATTCTCGTTCTTCTCATTGCCGTTCGTGTGTTGTGTTTCTCGTGCAGCTCCTCCCGTGCCGGCTGCGGGGGAATTACTTCTTCAGGTGCAGCTTGGGTGGGAAGAGCTTACCTTAGATTCTTTTGGAAATAAGCTTTTTAGTTTAACCCTTAATTGCATGTCTTTAAAACTCTAAACTTCTGAAGGTACTAGGATCTACCCCGTGTTTTTTCTGTTCTTTAATTTCCTTGCATTTATTCATTCGAAGGTAAAATGTGCAGCTGATGTGAATCTCTCAGATCCTCACTCACCGGATGTGTATTTCCCTCTGTGTTCTGTTTCTTTCCAAACAACTTCATCAGAATTTCGAAATCCCTCTCATTTTAAATTTCAAATACTAATTATTTAATGGATCTATTCTTGAAGTTCCCGAATGTGTTTTCCATCCCTTCCTTTCTTCGGCCTGTACCGCAACCCCAGTGGGGCCTGCCCCTCCCCTGCCCTGTCCGCTCACCCGCAGCAGGGCCTCCGGGTCCAATACAGGGGGACCCCGTGTGTCGGGTCCGACAGAGGGCACCCCGTGTGCCGGGTGTGATACAGGGGACCCCGTGTGTTGGGTCCGATAGAGGGCACCCCGTGTGCCGGGTCTGATACAGGGGGACCCCATGTGCCAGGGGAAGGCCGGGCTCTGAGCCCAGTGTCCACGGGCTGCAGGAAGCACAGGCGCCACCTTCAGGCCGAGACTGGCCGGTGGTGGTACAGGCCCCACAGCATCCGTGGGTTGGCCTCTGGGCAGCAGGGTCCTCCGTGAGGCTGTGGGCGCTGTAGGATGTGCCCTCTGCCACCGACGGTCGGTCTGCTCGCCAGGTTCTTCGTGTTCGGTGTGACACACACACTGCTTACAGGAAGGGCTGAGGAACCTCACTTCTCAGAAGCTGCCTCCCCGCTCGGCGGCAGGTGGCGGCCCTCGGAGGGCTCCTGGCAGGCCAGCGAGGTCCCCCCTGCCCCCTGCCCCCTGCCCCCGCCGCTCTCCTCCGCCTCCTTCCCTGGCGGCCTGGCCTTCACGCAGGGAACCTGGCCGCTGCCGTGGACACGGTGTCCCGGGAGCCTCAGCCCAGATGTGGCTCCCGCAGGTCCCTGAAGGCTGGTTACCCTCGAGCAGCAGAGCCGTCTCCCGTCTTTCCCGACGTGACGCTCCCGTTTTAAACTCGGCCAGGCGTCCGTCACTCACATCCCCTGGGAAGGCGCTGCCGCTTCTCAGGGGGCGCTCTCCCCTGTGACTAATGGCCCCAGCCCGGGGACAGGCCGGCCCCCGGTTTATAGCCTCTGCTCCTACCTGGGCATCAAGAGCTCATTTGGACGTTGTTAGCTGCTGTCAGCACCTTATAACCCTCTGCCACCCTCTGCCGCTACTGGTCAACTGTAAGCCCCCAACCAGGTTTTACTCGCTTGTTTGTGTATTTATTAAACATTTGTTCCTTCAACACAGAGGCCCGCCGAGCACTGCGCAGTGCTGGCTGCAAGCCGGCTGACCTGCTCCTGGCCCCCCTCTCCCCCCGCCCCGGCCTTCAGAGGCATCAGCGTGGGGGCGGGGTGGAGACTTGGGGACGGGCCACAGGATGGGCACCTCCGCCAGCGAGATGCCACCGATGCCACCACGTCAGAACGAGTCCAGAACAAAGGGGGTGGGCCCGGCGATGACCTGAGTGAGCCCTGCAGTGCAGAAGCCTCGCCATAGCCCTGTACCTGCTGCTGGGCTGCGGGGTCACCTCCGTGTCTGTGTTGAGGTCTAGGCAGAGGGGGAGCTGAGGAGCCCAGCCCCGGGGGTGCGGTCTTACCTGAAATCAGTGCCTTTTCCCCCAATTTATAGCATTAGTAGCGACGCTGGGAATCACGTGGTTAGGGTGCTGACCCTCCGATCTCTTCGCTGTAAAGACGTGTTTTCCCTGTAAAATAAGTAATGTATAGGGTGACACCTTGACACGTGTGACTCATTCCCCAAAACATCTCAGTTAATGTCGTCGAGCCGTCGAGGAGCCTCTCCTGAATCCCTTGGAGACTGTGCTGTCTGGTTCTAAGGTTTCCTCCACGGTCAGTGTCCTTAAGGTCTCCGCGGCCGGCCCTTTCCCCCGTAATTAGACCCTCGTGTAACCACTGCATTCCAGCACATTGCAGCCTTTTTTGGTTTTTGTATGCAAGCTGCCCCACATGTGGCTAGTGGGGGGCCCTCAGCTGGCCCCGCAGCCTGGCACCGTGCTTTCCACGCACAGTCCCAGCTCGTGCGCGCTCCCTGCCGCCCGGCCATCAGCCATTTCTCACGGAGCCTCTGCCCGAGGAACAGAAACCAGGACTGGGGCACCAGGATGCGCGCTGCACGGAGGTGTCGCTGTCCCCACGCTCTTTCCGTGACCAAAGCCAGGAAACACGGTGTTAATAGTTCCTCTAACGTGTTCATCGAGCATACGGTCTTTTTCTTGTTTGGTAGAAACTCAGTGATGGTGCTACTTTAAGCTGATCTGAACACCTTCCCTCTTAGGAAAAAAAAAGCTTAAAAATCCCTTTGTGTCTGTTACTCTTACCTCTCTGGAGGGAGGAGGACACCTGCACTGACCCACGTTACTTGATGGGGAAAACGCCTTGCACCCGAGCTCAGAGGGTTAAGGAAGTTCCAAGACGACACTGCATTTTACCGTGTGTCCTTCCTACGGTATCTGAGCTGCTTCTGTTCCGGGCAGGGATCGCTGGCAGTGCCTCCTAGACTTGTTAGCAATCTCCTCCTAGATCACCCAATGGCTCTGTGTCTACACGGCATCTTCCTGTTGCCATTGTTTATCATTGGTTCTGCTCACTTTCAGGTGCAGCTAAGTCCAGTCCAGCATCTAAACCAGGCTCCACACCTTCTCGCCCCTCATCAGCCAAAAGGGCTTCCTCCAGCGGCTCGGCATCCAAATCGGACAAAGATTTGGAGACACAGGTCCTACAGCTTAATGAACAGGTACACCTTCCTCCCTGGCCCCGTGTGTGGGAGCATGACAGGTGTTGGGGGGGGAGGGGGTAACTCTGGGAGGGAAGGTTGAACTGCGTCCAGCATGGCCAGGGGTGAACCTGAGGAGGGGCGGTGAAGGGTTAAAGAAAACAGACAGGAGAATACAGTTGGGGCAGGTGGATCACTGTGCCTGGATGAGGGAACAGTGACAGTCTGTTTGCAGCCCACATCCTTTAGCTACCTAGGACTGCAGGGTCAGACTATAAGGTCAAGCTTACAACCATAGCCTTTTGGTTATAATGTGCTGGGAGGGCTTTGCCCTCCAAGCTGGGGCTTGTATGTGGCTTTGCCACAAGTCAGTCCGAGGCTTGAACCTGTCCAAATGCTGTAGCCGCTCTCCACAGAAGGTGAGGCAGAATCCGTGGTTGCAGACAAGTAAGAATGAAAGGAACTGTCTGGGCCCACTGTGAATACAGATGTTCATCACAAATCTCAAAGCTGCGTTAAGACAGGACACAGGGCTCGGCCCAGGTAACTGCAGGTTTGCTGGCCACCTCCTCCCACCCGCCTCCTCACCCCAACACACACACCTGAGTGTCTGTCAGGAGCCCCCTCTAGCCCACGGCCTGTCCGTCCACTTCCGGCCGGTCTCGACCTTGAGGCTTTAGGGCTAGTCTCCCTTCCTCTTCCTCTCAGCCGGTGTCAGGCTTGTTGTGTGTGACCAACCCTGCGCGTGATGCTGGGAATGTGGCAGCAGGACAGCCACCCTCCCCTCATGGAGCGTGCGGACAGCACTGTCAGGCAGGTGACCACGCAGCCAAGAGCGACAACCTGACACTTCCCCGCGGCCGAGACTTGTTACCCAGGAGCACTGAGCCCAGTACCGGGTGATGAGAAAGCCCAGTGTCTTTTCGATAGAACATTCCTTTCCACCGAATATTCCTCCCGATCCCAGCAAAGCTGGCTGCACTGCCTTCGGATTCCCTGTGTGACAGCGTCGGTGCTTTCCAGCTGACAGCAGCTCATTGTCTATATGAAGTCACACTGAACCCTCTCTATGTGGGGTGTGTTTTAAGGGAAGGGTTAGAACTTCATTTCAAACAAAAAATTCTGCCCGTATAAGACAGCAGTGTTTAGTAGTCACTCTCTCAGTTTAGGTGTTCATAAAGTTTTAATAGTAATAAAGCAATTGATAGGGAGGGGTCCGCTGCAAAAGCCATCAACCTGGGTTAGGAGGATGGTCTTATATCCAGGCTGCTCCGCCCACTGGGCGGGGAGCCTTCATCCAGGTCCCCAGGCCATTCCCACCACTCCCTGTTCCCACCACTCCCCGGCCTGTCCTTCCCACCACTCCGCCCGTTCCCAGTGATGCAGCTGATGCTTGATGAGCCAGCAGGCGTCTGGAAGTGGTTTTTGAGATCACTGTACATTTGCAGTCACGAACTAGTTTAAAAGCAGACAGTTGCTAACTAGGGCGTTTCGTTACAATTCTGATCACCAATGGAAAAGGCAAAGTCTTAAGTAATCGCCGGGTCGGACTTTGATTTAGAAACCGGGATGCCCGCGTTACCTGCGCGTCTGGGTTGGAGCCCACACAGAAGTCCCGGTAACACTCATCTCATTCTCCTCAGGTGGCAGGTGGGAGGACAGCCCTGCGAGCTGGGCCATATGCCTCACTGCTCGAAGCCTGCAGGGTGCCCCCCGGAAACCGGGGGTGGGGTGGGGGGGGAGCCACGCAGGCACCAGCGGGTTAGAACCGGGACGCGGGACAGGAATGCTGAGTGAAGGGCCTAGGCTGGAGGTGGGTTACAGTAGCAACAGGAAGTGAAGGTGCCGTAAACTAGGAACTCGCATGTGTCCGCGGCCGTGCCTGCGTTCACGCGGTCTCCCACACACCGTGCAGCACCACTAGGCGAGTCCAGCCGCGGAAATGAATCAGAGGATGGGGGAGAAAGACAACTGCAATAAGCAGGGAGTTGCTGGGGAGCTGGCACCCAGGCGGGGGCGGGGGGGGGCTGCTTAGCGGGTGGTGGGGAGAGAGGGAGAGGGGAAGGCTGCTCCTGTCCTTCCCTGGCCTCCCTGAGGCCCTTCCCCAGCTTCCCCTCCCCCCTCCCCCAGCTGTGAGCGTGAGGGAGCAGGAGGCACCGGGCTTTATGAGTGGGACTTCCAGCAGGGAATCAGCTGCCAATTGATCTTTCATCACATAATTTAGCTCCTGTGGGTTTTACTAGGGAATGGTTATAGCTGCGCATCATTACCTAGTGCGTCTGGACCACCACCAGGGGCTGACGTGGGCTGGGGATCGCTGCCGAGGCCTCAGCTCTCTGCTCATCGCGCAGACCAGAGCTCGCTCGAGAGGCACACAGGCCTCACCCTTGTTCAGCTGTGACCAGAAACCTCGTGCCTATGTGGGGGTGGGGGTGGGGGGTGGTTTGTGTTAGAGCAAGAGAGGATTTGGAGAATGAGGGGAGTTTCTTTTTCGCGGAATTGAGGCTGCTGGCTGCCTTCAGTTTTTACCAGCGTCCAAGCAGCAGTGCGATGAGAAATCGCGGGAACTGGTGGCAAGTCGGTGCCCTGCTGCTTGGCGAGCAGCTCCCAGAGGCATCAGCAAGGTGCCCCGAGGGACCATGGCCTGGGTCTTGCAGGATGGATGCGGGTTTGCCCCTGGGTGCCCGGCCGCGGACAGGAGTCTGCCAGGTGTGCGAGAGGGTGGACATCGCCTGTGCTCAGGGTACATATGGACGCATCACTGATCCCACAGACTGGCTGCGTGCACGGAGGCTCTGTCATTAGCAAAGGGAGACAAATTTCCATCCCAGAGTAATTCTCGGAAACTCTGCTGAGGTGGTGTTCCGTGTGCTGAGAGGGCCTTTGGGCGACTTCACTTGCCTCCTAAAGAGCATTCTCTGCGTGAGTAGGAAACGCACGAAGGGCAGAGGCATTGAGCTCTCGGAGCAGGAACGGTGATGGTTTGGGCCCGAGTGGAGCTGCCTACCCCTTGAGTGCCCCCTCAGCCGAGACAGCCCCGCTCTGCCTCCCTCCAGCCACCAGCACGCTGTCCGTGACCACCTGAGGGGCGAACAGCCCGCAAGGTCCTTGGCCGGCATCACGGAGCAGGAGGGGGCACTGTTTCCTGAGGGAACGAGCTTCCATTTCTTTCCGTCACCCACGACACCAGGACTGGAGTTAGGACGCGCTCCCCAGGATTTGGTCTCCCCCGTTCTCCTGTGTGGTCAGCACCTGTTTCCCAGGAGAGAGCATTTGTCCTCTTTGGTCCAAAACTAAGGGTGACTCCATGCAGGTGCTGTGGAGCCACAAGCGTCCTCAGAATACTTCTGAGTGACCACAGCGCCAGCCTCTCCGTGCCTGTCGCTCCTCGCCTCGCGCCGCCCTGCAGGAGGGGCAGCTCTGAGGAAGGGGTGGCTGGCCCCCTGGCCCTGTGGGCAGGAGGGGAAGTGTCCTCAGCCCGCGGGCGGGCGCTGTGTCCAGCGGAACCCCCTCAGGCCCTGTTCACACTCACACTCCCTGCCGGGGGAAGGACTGCGCTTGGAGGTTGGACATGACGTTTTGGCCCAGACCCAGGCCGCACACAGTTCCTCCCGCGGACGTGCACAGCGTGGCTTTCTGCAAGCGCGTCTCTCTCTGCGTGTCCTGGGCTCCGCACAGGCAGGTGGCCGCGTGTTTGGACATCTGTCTCTGCGTGTCTGTCTCGGTGTGTCCTGGGCTCCGCCCAGGCAGGTGGTCGCGTGTTTGCACATCTGTCTCTGCGTGTCTGTCTCGGTGTGTCCTGGGCTCCGCCCAGGCAGGTGGTCGCGTGTTTGCACATCTGTCTCTGCGTGTCTGTCTCGGTGTGTCCTGGGCTCCGCACAGGCAGGTGGCCGCGTGTTTGCACATCTGTCTCTGTGTGTCCTGGACTCCGCACAGGCAGGTGGTCGCGTGTTTGCACATCTGTCTCTGCGTGTCTGTCTCTGTGTGTCCTGGGCTCCGCTCAGGCAGGTGGCCGCGTGTTTGCACATCTGTCTCTGCGTGTCTGTCTCTGTGTGTCCTGGGCTCCGCTCAGGCAGGTGGCCGCGTGTTTGCACATCTGTCTCTGCGTGTCTGTCTCTGTGTGTCCTGGGCTCCGCTCAGGCAGGTGGCCGCGTGTTTGCACGTCTGTCTCTGCGTGTCCTGGGCTCCGCACTGGCAGGTGGCCGCGTGTCTGACACTGGGTGGCGGCTTGTCTCTCCACCTCGGCCCGCAGGTACACTCGCTGAAGCTGGCCCTGGAAGGTGTGGAGAAGGAGCGGGACTTCTACTTCGGGAAGCTGCGGGAGATCGAGCTGCTCTGCCAGGAGCAGGGCCAGGAGAGCGACAGCCTCGTGCAGCGGCTGATGGAGGTCCTCTACGCCTCCGATGAGCACGTGAGTGGGGGGCGCTCGCTGGGGCTCACCAGACTCGGGGAGGACACCGCGCAGCCAGGGCCCCTGTGGTCCCCAGTGGGACAGACAGCGTGTCCTCAGACCATGCCACGTGCTGTGGCATTCCCACCCCCAGGCGGCCTGGGAGGAGGTGGGTGGGTGTGGGGTAGGGGAGTCGAGGGAGATTTTGATTGAGGAAAACAGGCCTGTTCATGCAGCCACATCTCCAGTGCCAGTCACTCGTCCGAGCCAGGCCATGGGGGCCTCACCAGTGCTCACAGCGTCCCAGCTGGAGGCGGCCCGGCTTCGTGGGTCTGCCCGCCCCGTGCAGT
>NW_006292908.1:2741518-2741823 GCF_000327345.1 Myotis davidii
AGAGGAAACGCAGATCCTGGCCCAACAGGCGTCCTGTGTGGGAACCCGTCAGGGGACTCCAGGTTTAGGGCCGACATGGGCCACTGAGGTCCCAGCTGAGGGCAGGCAGGACGGGCCTCAGGCCAGAGCTCTTGCCTCCTGGGTTGATTTCAAGGGGGTCTCCCTGAGGACTCCACTCAGCTTCTCTCTGTTCTTCACATCACCACCCCCCAGCACCCCCTCTCCACACATACGTACACACCAGCTCGCTGCTGCCGTCTGGATTCGTGCCCCCCCCGCCAAACACACACACCCCAGCGTGCTGC
>NW_006292908.1:2742014-2742397 GCF_000327345.1 Myotis davidii
TGCTGTCTGGATTCACCCCGTCCCCCATACACACACACAGACGCACACACACACACACACACACGCACACGCCAGTGAGCTGCCATTGGATTCACCCCGCCCCCCATACACACACACACACACACGCACACGCCAGCGTGCTGTGCAGGCGGTGAACACCAAGCAGAAGTGACGCTCTAAGGCGCCCTCGGGACTGAAGGTGGATGTAGCAGGTCCTCTCCTCACCTGCTCACTTGAACCCCTGGCCTCTCCGGATAGGAGCCTGTGAGAGCCGAGCACAGTCCCACCAGGGCTCCCCTGCAGGCGACAGGCCAGGGGAGAGGCCAGGGCCGTGGCTGGGTCAGTGTGGCTCCCGGAGGGGGGGCGGGGGGGGTCTCCTGCTG
>NW_006292908.1:2742725-2743513 GCF_000327345.1 Myotis davidii
TCTGGGCGCAGCCCCGCTCCGTCCCCTCCTCTGCCGAGGCCCAGAGCAGCCCTGGGCCGCCAGAGCGCCCTCCGCACGCCCTCCGCTTCGCCACGGCTGCGGGATTGGCCTGTCTCCTCATTTCTTCCAGAACTCTCCCCCCCCACTCCTCTCCCTGGTGTGAAGCAATGGTAACTTGATATTGGTATTTATATTGGCATTTCTCACCCGTGTCACTAGATGTCACACACAGTGGTGCTTTGATGTTTGCGAGTCTAACCTCTGACATGAATCTGTAAGATAATAAATGGGACAAAGGGACAGAGATACTTGATACGAAAGCCATAACGACAGTGACTTGTTTCCTAGGGACAACACGGAGCCCGTGGCTCCCTCTGCTCACGACCGTAAAGGGAAGGGAAGGGAAGGGAATGGAAGGGAAGGACGGAATCCAGCCGGACCCTCACCCAGCGGCCCTCGCGTCAGGCAGCCACACTTGTCCTGGTGGCTTTTCCTTGAGCGAACGTGTCTAGAAACAGTCTCACCTTGGCCCGCGAACCACCTGCCCCATCCCACCCCCCCGGTTCTCATGCGTTTTCTTTCTCAGGGTCCCCTTTGGTGGGCAGCTCCCCTCCCGCAGCTGTTATCAGCTCTGCGCCCCGAGGGCTCCAGGGTGGGGGGCAGCCCCGAGGGCGGGATGCCACGCACCTGCTGGAGGGAGGACCTCGGGGAATGGGGTGGTTCCAGGAGCGCTATGGCTGAGGTTGACAGGAACCTTCTGGAATAGGAATTCCCCTTCACACTGCGGC
>NW_006292908.1:2743616-2743980 GCF_000327345.1 Myotis davidii
TGGCATTTCTCACCCGTGTCACTAGATGTCACACACAGTGGTGCTTTGATGTTTGCGAGTCTAACCTCTGACATGAATCTGTAAGATAATAAATGGGACAAAGGGACAGAGATACTTGATACGAAAGCCATAACGACAGTGACTTGTTTCCTAGGGACAACACGGAGCCCGTGGCTCCCTCTGCTCACGACCGTAAAGGGAAGGGAAGGGAAGGGAATGGAAGGGAAGGACGGAATCCAGCCGGACCCTCACCCAGCGGCCCTCGCGTCAGGCAGCCACACTTGTCCTGGTGGCTTTTCCTTGAGCGAACGTGTCTAGAAACAGTCTCACCTTGGCCCGCGAACCACCTGCCCCATCCCACCCA
>NW_006292908.1:2744018-2757262 GCF_000327345.1 Myotis davidii
CCGAGGAAACATTGATGAATTAGAAGCATTCCTTTTTTTTTTTTAACTAAGATTTGCACATTTTCTTAGTATCTTTGCCTCCTTTTTTCCCCTTTGAGAGATGGTTTCCCCTCCCGGATCCTTCATTGCACTCGGTTCCTAACTTTAGATTCACCTTCACTTGGCATTTGACTTGGTAGGTGCAACCCAACAGCACACAGTGTGCCCACCCACTTGCCTCCTCACGGAAAAGCTTACAATAAATTTCTCAGCTCTGTGTCATAACGCGCTGACATTTCTTTACTGATGAGATGCTGCACGGCCCTCTGATGCTTCCCGCCGAAAGCAGCCGTCTCAGACCACCCCTGCAGCAGTGGCCGCAGTGAGGAGGAAGCACACTGCGGGCCTGGACCATCCCGGGTGATGGACTCCCCCCTCCTCTCTGCTGCTCCGTGCTGCGGCAGCTCCGCTCGGGTTGCAGCCTGGCCCTCGGCAGTGACGCCCTCCGCACCTGTTCCAGGTGGTGGTGGTGCTAGACGCAGCTCATGCCTAACGCCCCCCCCCCCAGCCTGTTGTACACAGGTTCCTTGTTTTAAACCAGCTTTCATAGGGAGGCGCTGAGTAATTCCATACAGACCACGTCAGGGTTCCTCTGGAGCTTCCTGCCAGCCCTGCAGACACAGCCGGTGCACGCCATGGCTGTGCGACCTGCACCCGCGCCATCTCCCCCTCAGCCCCAGCTCCGCTGTAAACACACTGGCCAGGTAGTTTGCAAAGGTAACTTCCCAGTCACCGCACTCCACTCCCCTCCCCAGAGTTGGAGCACACTCCTCACCCATGTAGGGGAGAGCTCTGTCCCTCCTCCTGCCCCCCCCCCACCCCGCGGAGACCTGGGGACTCTTGAACAGCTGGTTCCCAGCCGCGTGGCTGCACCCCGGCTCTGTGCAGGCCACCTCTCGTGGGCCAGGCCTGCTCCTTCCTCCCGATGGCCGTACCCCCTCATCCCCTCCCCATCGCAGGCTGGCTGAGCGGTCACCCTTGGTGTGCGCCCTCTCCTCCCTCACACCCGCGTGGCTGGTCATAGCACTTCCACGACTCGTGTCAGATAGGAAGTGACCGAAGCTGGGGGCCAAGAGCCTGTCTGCTAAGCAGAAAAGCAGAAAAGACAAACACGCTGTTGACCCGAGAGAAGTCAACGCCAGAAGGGAGTGGAGGACCCCTTCCCTGGTGAGTACCGCCATTCTTCCGCCAAGTTCATACGCATTCAGATCACTTTACCACACAGTACACCAGAAAGCTTTGGTTATGTATGAAATGTAAACTGAAAGGAATGTAAACAGATGTATTGTTCATTATAAATAGAGCTAAGTAAGGACATAATAGAGGGAGAGGTCTTATCAGATGTATCACATTCGTTTTACATTGCCCACCGTTGTCGCATGGTAGACTAGCCTTTTGTCGCTGAATATGTGAATAACTTGGACTTGCGGTTATCTTTTTACATATTTAATAAAAAAAAGTATATGTTAACATTGACTCGGATCTATAGATTCTTACAGTTTTGTGCTGAAGGTCTCCTTTTGAGTGAGTATGCGGAGACGAACAGGCTACTTGTGTGGACTCACATTATAATTACACCGGGAGAGGGGGTCTTTGTTTTTATTGATGGCAAATGTTTTGACTGGAATTACAGGCTAGTGTTTGATAACAAAAGTAGCAGCTGTAATAATACCTTTAAAACAAAGACCAAAAATGAACACCTGGTCCCTCGGGAAGGTCCAGCCGCCCCCTGGACGGGACAGGCTGGGCAAGTGGGAACGGGGAGGGCGAAGGAGGGGGAAGGAAGCTTGGAGGCAAAACGACGGTGACGGCTGAAGCTCTTGGGTGACGTCTGTCCCTCCTCTGGTTAGCTGACTTTAATAGGAACGATTTACAGACATAGATGGAACATAAAACAAAGTTCCCACAAATGTGTTCAGAGTTTCAATCCGATCCCAATTCACAGCTTACTCCTAGCACTCTCTTCCCATCGGGCATACTCCTTGCACCAGGGGTGGGACCTTTGCCCGCCAAGGGCCATATGGATATTTGTAACATGAATCGAGGGCCACACAAAACTATCAACTGCTACGTACAAAAACCAGCCTGCAGTTATCGGCCAAACCCTTAATTAGCTCACCCCCAATGCCTCGGCAGGGCCCAACCAAATGGCTTCATGGCCCTCAGGCCGGACCCTCCCCACCCGACGTACAGAGGCGACCTCCTTCCAATGGAACTCTTTTTTACCAGCTTGAAAGTTTTTCAAGGCAGAAGAGCATGTGAAAAGAAAGGCATTAGAACTGGCCCAGTGAGCCACCTGCAGAGACCAGGGCAGGTGCGGGCAGTCTGTGGGAGGCCTCGCCAATGCCCACTTCACACTGGAGGTGCCAGCCTGCCCTACACTCTTCCAGGCACCACCCAGAGGCCAGCTTGTTCCTGTGCTGCTCCGGGCACCCACTTCCCCTTCACTTGCCTTTAGGCCCTTCTTTTAAGAGCAAAGACCTGGGAAAATAACAAGACAAAGATGCTGCTCTCCATCTACACCCGCCTCTGCACAGGGTGCGCTTGTGCTGGGCTCTGAGAGCCTCCCCGGGCCCTGGGCGGTGAAGGCTCGGGCTCAAAGCACACGCTCCCGTTTGGTTCCCCAGCCCGCTGACCTCCCGCTCAGAGGTCCCACACCGTCCGGAATGGCTGCGATCACCTCACCGAGAAGGCACGCGGGTGGGCTCCAGCAGGCACGTCGCGAACGGGTCAAAGTGGTCAGGTCACATGCTTGCTTCATTTTATTGAATCCGAGATCATCCCTTAAAACAGCATGTGTTCCTACTGAACTATGTAGGCCAAGGCTGGGGGAGGGGATAAAGTAATGCCACTAAATGTGGGTTATAAACTGCCAGTTCTCTAAAACGAAACACAGCTTCATTCCTGACCTTCCTGACTCTTCCTCCTGACCGCGGGGACACAGCCGCGGTGCTCGGTGCGGCTGCGCTCACTAGTCAGCAAGCACTGACCGCACGCACTGGCCACCTTCTCGGTGCTGAGGCGGTGCTGCCAGGTGGCCTAGTGGGCGCCGAGCGTCTTCCTGGGTGTCGGCAAGTCCTGTTCTGCTGAACGGGGAGCTCAGACGTCCCACCCAGTGCACTGGAGGAGCTCTGGCTGTCTTGCATAACGGAAGGCCAAGCTTAAAATCCACTGAGCACCCTCCGGGGGCACCGACGGCAGATCACAAGGCTGCCCTGGGGCAGACCCCCTCCCCGACTCCAGCCTGGCCCCCCGCACCGGGGACAGGTAAGGCTCACACAGAAGGTGCATTTGCTCAGTAAGGCCTTGCCTCCTCCTGTTGAGGTTTGGGACTGATTGTACCAAATGGGAAGGCCCAGCTGGAACTAGTTTGTTGAATGCCTTTTTTTTCTTTCCACTGAAAGAAAATGCTCAATCTTTTAAGAAACCGTCAAGTTTTAATTATTTTTAATCCTCATCCGAGGATAGGCTTTCGCTGATTTCTAGAGAGAGCAAAACATCGAGATGAGAGAGAAACATCAATTGGTTGCCTCCCGTAGGTGCCCTGACCAAAAATCAAACCCACAACCTTTTGGTGAATGGGATGATGCCCCACCCAGCCATGGCAATAAGTTTAACTTCTTAAACAGGTTCCTTGTGATATTTTGTCAAGACTGGGTGTGAATTAAGTGTTTTTAAAGGGTAAGAAATATTACACAGCAACAGATTACTGGAGCAATGTAGATGACGAGGACATTTTATTCTGTTACCTTATGCATCATGCAAAGAGAATGTGACTTCAGTCACATTGCTGCAGTAACAACTATGAAATAATTTCGCACATCTCTGTTCACCTTCATAAAATGAGAGAATCAGACTATATGATCTTTGAGATCCCTCTGATTCTTAAAAACTCTGATTCCCAACAAATAAGAGACACACACACACACACACACCCCAAGGCATCGCTTCCCAGCGAGGCTATCTTCCCTCGCTCGCGAGAAAGTGAGGCATTCCAGCGAAACTGGGAGTAGGGAATGGAAAGGAAGAGTCAGATTCAAAGGTTTTCCGTCTCGGCAGCTGCTGGAAGGGCCATGCCCCTGGCAGTTGAGGGTAGTCGGGCTGGACCCCGTGTCAGATCGCAGGTCCTGGAAGTGGGCAGGTGCTGCACTGACTCAGTCCCTGCAGACAGAGCCACAGAGGCGGTCAGTGGTCGGAACAGTGATGTGGCGTTGAGGGTGAGCCCTCCCCAGGAACAGGTGGCTTCCCAACAGTAAACAGCCCACCAAGGAGGTGAATGTGCAAACTGGAGCCGCTCCAGGCGGGACCCGGAGTGAGGAGCTGCTTTTTGGAGGAGTTACAGAAGAGCCCCGGAGATGTGGGGAAAGGTCCCCGCAGAGGCCAGAGCAATGCAGGCCCCTGAGTGCATGACAAAGCCAGTGGGTGAGGGAAGATGGAAGGAGGGACAAGAAAGTGAAAGAAACAACAACAACAAAAAACGGGGGACAGCCTCAAGGAGGACTGACTGATCAACAATATCAAAGCCACAGAGAAGACACAAATGGTAAATTCTGGGAAGTTAGTGGCGTTGACAAGAACTGGGTGATGGTCAGCTTCAAGCAAACCTTTTCAGGAGAATAGTGGGCTCAGAACAGCACAGGAAAACTGCTTGGAAACAATCTAAACGCCGAAGGAAGGGAATAAAGATGAGAGAAAAAGGAGCAAACTCCAACAAAGACGTTGGGTGTGGAAACCAGGACGCTTTTGTACAAGCCCCGACGGGAATACCCAGTGGCCGCCAAGCCACCGAGGGTGCTAAACGCAAAGAGAACGCGGTGGGTACAGGACTCACAGACCTGCTTTTCAGGCCACCTGCTCGCGGGGTTATGGCCCCTCAAAGTGGAGCCCTAAGCAACCCTGTAATTCAGAGTCCAAGACATTAGGGCAGCGGTTCTCGGCCTGTGGGTCGCGACCCCTTTGGGGGTAGAACAACCCTTTCACAGGGGTCGCCTAAGACCATGGGAAAACACATATATAATGACATATTGTTTTTGTGATTAATCACTATGCTTTAATTATGTTCAGTTTGTAACAATGAAATGGGGGGTCACCACAACATGAGGAACTGCATTAAAGGGTCGCGGCATTAGGAAGGCTGAGAACCACTGCATTAGGGTGATGAGGTGGACCTTAAAGGACCTATTCTGGTCAGATATTACTTTAAAGGAAATATTTAGATTTGAATAGACTTGATTTGCTATGAGGAGCAAATAATAAAAATATCCGTTTCATAGATAAAAAAGAATTGCCATGACAACCACAACTCATCCTCCGGGGAAAATATAAATAGGAACCAGAATGAGAAAATTACAGAGAAATGGACTTTTTCTGATTTGGAAACTATTTCAACTACTATTCTTTAATGTTTTACTCATTTGGCTCTGAGATGAGAACATGAAAATACTCCTCCATTTCAATAGCTTCTTTGTGCTACACAGTACCATGTGCAGAGCATCATCTAATGAAAGGACACTGGGAACCAAGACCATCTCATGACTGACCCGTCCCCTCTGATGCTCAGAGGACCGCACCGGAAGTTCGGCATGGACGAGCGTTCAATGCGTGATAGCGCAGGCCGAGCGGCAAAAGCAGGGGGCGGGATGTGGGACCCACACATCTTTAGCCGCCAGATTGTAAAGCCTCGAGCCAACCTCAAAGGACTGAGTTTCCTACCACTTCTCCAGCATTTTCCTTCAACCGTGACAGTCCCTGAGGCCTGCCATGAGGTTTGCTATGTATTTGGTGAGGGAAGGTGCAGTAGAGCAAGGTCAGGCATCCATCCCCAGCTTCCCTGGGGATAACCTATCACTTTCCAGAACTTTCTGGAAACCAGAACGATCAGATATGCAAGCCCAGGGACCCCCAGGATTCAGGGTTAGGGTACGCAGGGATTTGATCCCTCCCACAGAGCATTTGCCCTGACACGTTTTCATTGCAAGGTAAGGAAGCCGGTTACCTGTCGCTCCTGATTAGCTAGGCTGCAGTCTGCTGCCTGCCCCTGTCTCCTCACTCCCTCGGCTAGTGTCCTCGGATACCTTCCGTAGCCTCAAGCCCAGTATTTGCCCCCTACTCTGGCTTGCGCCTTCATCGAGCCTGGCACCCACTTGTGCTGTGGCCTGGCTGCTGCTGTCATTCAATCCCTGTGCCCTGCAGCCCTGGCCGGCCAGCCCGCCCTTCCCCTGAGCCCTCTCCTGCCCCAGAAACCCCATCGGCTTCGTTGTATCCCAGAGTCACTGGACACGGCGACCTAGGAGGGTCTATGCGGCGTGGAGCTAGTACAGTCATCTCAACTTTGGTGACATATCCAGGTGGTTGGTGCAATGCTCAGCAATAGCACAATTGAGAACTAGGTTTCTGGAGAGAAAATGTAGACATTGAAAACTTGGAATGCAGAGTGTTAAAAAGTGGCGTCTCCCACATTACAGCCTGCCCAGGCAATGAACCCACACTCCTTCTCGTCAAAAAAGAGCATTGCGGAGGCTCACTTTCTCAGTTCTTAAACGAATACTTTGTGAATCTTTACTATTTTCCTTTGTTTTACAGTGTCCTTCCCTGGGACAGAAGGTTTTCCCTCAAACAGTAAAACAGTGTAAGCATTTGTAATCTAAGTAAATAGCCTAAATATATCTTCTCTCCATGTACATTCTCAAGAGTACAACTTGGATTCCCTGAGTTTAATGAGGACGAGAGTTCGACTGTTTCCCATTAAAAAGAGAAAAGAGTAAGGCAGAAATTCAGTGCGTTCAAGTAAAGTACAGCCATCCTCACATCTGTAGCATATTAGAGGAGACACAAGACAAAACATTGACTCTTGAGGTTAAATCTAAATTTCCTGCTGCAGTTCTGAAAGAGTTGAGAATTTAGATCAAAAAAAGCAACAAAGAAAATGCGACCAAAAATGTCTTAAAGCAACTTTCAAAGGCTATTAAATGCCAACACTTACTTATTTCTTTGAGACACCAATACGGTCAGCGATCACCCAATACCCACAAACAAAAGCCAGTGAAAATTTTGTGCCACCTCAAGTCCTTCTCCAAATGGGGGCTGATGCGCCAGGGATCCGTGTGTCACGGAGGTGCCATGCCACCACCCCTGATTTCTCGGCCCGCGTGTGGGATGCTGTTGACTCCCCACATCTTCCTCTCTAGTGTATTCTCACATCACACTTGAATTTCCAAGAGATCATTTCAGTCTCCTTTGGAATCTACTGCCCTTTAATGTCTTACAGCAAAAAGAAAACCCAAATTCCTCAAGTCAAAAGGTCAGCAAAGCAAGACAAATTATCTCAGCAAAAACCAAAGAGCCATGAGGAGGCCAGAGACGCAGGGTTCTGAAAACTCCATCTTTAAGTCTGCCTTTCACGTCTGCGACCTCTCCTTTAGCAAGCTACTGAGTAAAGTGATGGTTTAAGAAAGTAATGCTGACCAACCAGTTTTGATGGCTCCATGCCGCTTCTCTAACATGCAACTGATCAGAAGCATACACACACATGTAGATGAAGAATTTGTTATTTTGAACTCAGAATGCAATAGCCTCTCGTCCAAACCTATGATAAAATGAGGTCCATATCTCTAAATCTTGCACATTACAAAATTTTTTCAACCCCAAGATTTTGATGGAATCAAGAAACTCAAATTAGGAGGAATTTATTATGAAGTCATTTTAGACAAGTCTTATATCAATTTATGCCTCGGTTTCAGCATCTAAGAAATATGGGCCGTATGGTTGATCTTCCAGACCTTTTACCAATTCTTCTTCCTTGTCTTGTCTTAACAGATTATGAACCCTCTGCCACAGCTGAACTACTCCTGTTGCTCTTTGTTCTGCACCACTGGTTACTGCTCCTCCGTCTCTTCCTCTTGTTTCTCCCCTTAATGCTGGAAGGTCCCAGAGCTCAGTCCTGGGTTCTCTTGCTTTCCTATTGTCAGTCACACCCTTGGAGAGCTCACCCAAGATATTCCAGTGACTCTCGAATTTATATTTTTATCTCAAGCCCTTCTGAACTCCAGAATTATATATCACAACTGCCTATTTTATATTTCCATTTGGACGTCTAATAAGCATTGCAAACTTTTCGAACATATATGTCCCAAACTGAACTCCTGATTTTCCCTACCCTGTCCCACAAACACACTGCCCACACAAGCCTTCCTGTGTCTCAGCTAATGACAGCTCCATCCTTCCAGCTGCTCACGACAGGCCTCAGTGTCACACTGACTCCCACTCTCCACATTCAAACTGCCGGATTATCTGATTGGCTACAAGAAAGCCATTAAGAAAACTGTATAGAATCCAGTCCATTCCCTCTGCACTGTCACAGGTACTACACTAGTCCAGGCTCCATTATTTCCTACCTGGGTTACCCGACAGCCTCCTAAAGGGTCTGTCTGCTTCTAACCCTGCCTCCGAGAGAGCCAAGGAGGCCCTCTGTAAACACTAGTCCCATCATTACATCCTCTGCTTCAGCTCTGCAAGGACCACCCGGTCCCCTCATTAGAACAAAAGTCCCAACACTGGGCGTGTTCCTGCTTCTCTTCCTTGCTCACCTGCTTCAACGATGGCCACCTGGCAGTTCCTCAAACATCTCAGCACTCTCCTTCCTGAGGCCCTTTGCACTGGCGCTTCTCGCTTTCTAGAATGTTCTTCCTCAGAGAGCCACGGGGTTCCTCACATCCTTCAAGTCTTTGCTCAGCCGTTCCGTGCTGAGCAAGGCTGCTCTGAATACCTGTGTGCAATTGCAGCCACCCTCCCTCTTATGTTCCCAGTGTCCTGCCCCTACCACACACTTGCTCCTTCTCTAAAGTACTAATCACTTTATAATATTTACTTCTTCATTTTCTGTTTCCTACGACCACACACACACACACACACACACACACACACACACACCAAAATGTAAGCTCCACGAGGGCAGGCTTTTTTATGTTTTGCTCACTGAGATGTTCCAAGTGTCTAGACCAGGGGGGGGCAAACTTTTTGACTCGAGGGCCATAATGGGTTCTTAAACTGGACCGGAGGGCCGGAACAAAAGCATGGATGGAGTGTTTGTGTGAACTAATATAAATACAAAGTAAACATCATGACATAAAAAGGTATGGTCTTTTTTTTTTTTTTTTTTTAGTTTTATTCATTTCAACCGGGCCGGATCCGGCCCGCGGGCCGTAGTTTGCCCACGGCTGGTCTAGAATGTAGGCCCACAGTCCACCACCTACTAATGGCCATCCTACTCTCTGAAGTTTTATGTCACGTTACCCTTTTCAGACCAACGCTGCCCAACCTCTCTAGTAATACAAACACCGCTTTTCCTCCCTTCAGACCCCAACGTAAACCTCCTCCTCGGGAGTCCTTTCTGCATTAGCTCTGCTCTCACCGTGGATTTCTATGCACTTGGCCAACAACAAAAAATGGGCGTTAGCATCTTCGTTTACAGACTCTGTAAGTCTTGAGTCGTGCATGCATACAGCTAACTCCCAGTTCTGTATCTTATGAGAAACGTGGTTTTTTAACTAGTGATTTGGTGCCTTTTAAAGCATGACAATATCATTTAAATTACAGGCACAGTGTACAATTCAGTTACTTCTCTCTACAGATTATAAAACAAAATCAGTACAAAATGTCGAGGACGTTGCCAGACTTAGAACCACAGCCACTGGACATGTGAACGAGGTGATCAGAGGGCTCCCTGGTCACACACGGTAAATACTGAGGAGGTCACATGCCTTCTTTGGTGAGAAACCCAAACCCGTCGGGTCTCCCAAGAGCCTCGGAATGTAACCTCTCAGGAACAGGGTCTTTCCCAGGGTAATCCGGTTAAAACACAGTCACCAGGGTGGGCCGTAGCCCAGTGTAACTGGTGTCCCTCCCTATAAAGGGGAAATTGTGACACAGGGAGGGAAGATGTGAAAACACCCAGAGAACTCTGGCCGCTGTGGCTCAGTTGGCTGGGCGTCGTCCCACGCACCAAAGGGTCGCTGGTTTGATTCAGTCAGGACACGTGCCCTGGTTGCGGGCTCGATCCCCAGTGTGGGGTGTGCAGGAAGCAGCCGGTCGATGTTTCTTTCTCTCTCTCTCTCTCCATTCCTCTCTCTCTAAAATCAATAAAAAAATATTTCAAATTAAAAACCACATAAACAGGCAAAATACCACATGAAGAGACAGACAGCATTGGAACGATGGGAACGCCTGAGGCCCCCAGAGCTAGGAGAGGCCTGACCAACTCCTCCCCCAGCGCCTTCAGAAAGAGCGGGATCCGGCCAACACTTTGGTTCCGACCTCCGGCCTGCAGAGCTGTGAGACAATAAACTGCTGTTTGCAGCTGCCCGCTTGTGGTATAGTGTGACAGCAGCCCTCCACACCCATTGTTGGGGTGCGGTAGACTGAGCTGAGACCTGTTCGACAGCCACATCTTCCAATTATTCAGGTTGCAACATACACGGTGAAAAAGAAGTTTTACAATTGATTGTCTTGATTCCAGAGTGACTTTGTAATTATTACTTCACAATCATTTCACTGCTGAAATACCAATAGCATCAAATCTGCATCTGGGGTTGCAACAGCCGACTTTGCCTCGCCCATGCACAGCGCCCGCAAGCATTCTCTGTTTCCCAAGTAATTACACTCAGTTTGAGTTATGAAATGGAAATAAGGAAATTTACATAAATGGTAACCCCAGTAGGAGGAGGGAAGTACACATTGCCAGGAATGAGCTAGGCATCAAAAGGCAAAGGCCAAACTAGGGGATTTTCTCTGTGTTTTATTCATTTTACTTCATTCTCAAAGACTCGTCCCTGCCTGTTCTCTCCCCCCTGTTTCCAGTGAGACTATTTCCCTGCCTCTAACCAAAATGTTGGTTTGGCAGGAAATGAGGAGGAGGTTCCTTCTGAATGCAGACTATTTCCCTCGGGTTAACTCTTGGGTCAGAGCCATGTTTACAACAGTATCGT
Organism: Myotis davidii; assembly: GCF_000327345.1. Lineage (NCBI taxonomy): Eukaryota > Metazoa > Chordata > Mammalia > Chiroptera > Vespertilionidae > Myotis > Myotis davidii. The sequence continues at coordinate 2,755,040 of NW_006292908.1, forward strand.
TTCTATGGCATATCACAGGGTTACAAACGGCTTCCACTGGCCTGCCCTCAATTGCTCTTCACATCAGACAGCTGATCAGTCTGTCTCTCTCTCTCTCTCTCTCTCTCTCTCTCTTTCTCTCTCTCCCTCCCTCCTTTCCTCCCTCCCGCATCCCTCCTCACTCTCTAAAAATAAATTTTAAAAAGATCAAGCAACCAGTAAAACTCAGGCTGGAAGCCAGGTATTCTGTTATCAAATTTCAAGTTCTTTACAGCATCATGTTCTAGATTACTTGAGAAATATCTGTTTTACTGCATAATGCTGGATATCTCTATAGCTGCTGTTGGCAGTTGCCATGTCATAAATTTATATTACTTTTAAAGGCTTTAGTTTTAGAGCAATTCTAGGTCCACAGCAAAATTGAGCGGAAAGTACAGAGAGTTCCCATATACCCTTTGTCCCCACACACGTTTAGCCTCCTCCACTATCAACATCCCCACAGAGTGATGCAATTGCTACAATTCATGGGCATTTTTTAACTGTAAAGGACCTTTAAGTGATAATCCTATTAGCATGCTCTCATTAAATAAGATTTGTGGAGATAACGTGTAACTCTTCTGGGTGCATGCCATGCACTGGGGAATATACCAGGTGTTTGCATATTTGGGGACATTTAACTCTCATAACTCTGAGGGGACAATTGTTTTTATTTTTATATCTCAAGAAACTGAGGGACAAAAAGGCTTGATGCCTTGCCCACACTACACATGGGAAGCCAGGATTCAAAATACTCCAAAGTCTATGATATTTCTGAGGCACTGGGCATCTGGGGAGAGACTTTGCAAACCTTCTTACTCTCCAATCAAAGCAGGATCACCCTAGAGCATAGGTCCTCAACCTGTGGGTCGCGACCCCTTTGGCGGTCAAACGACCCTTTCACAAGGGTCGCCTAAGACCATCCTGCATATCAGATATTTACATTACGATTCATAACAGTAGCAACATTACAGTTATGAAGTAGCCACGAAAATAATATTATGGTTGGGTCACAACAGGAGGAACTGTATTTAAAGGGCCAGAAGGTTGAGAACCACTGCTCTAGAGCAAGCATGTCAAACTCAAAGGCTAACACGGGCCAAATAAATGAGAGACATGCTTGCTCTAGAGCAACCCCAGGTCCCCTGGCCTCTTAGGAACCCACCCAACCTTTAACAACCCCAAGTCAGTCAGCAGTTCATCACCCAAACCCAGGAGAGAAAAGCAGGAACCAAGGTGCTGCTCAGTGAATGACCGAAACACACCTGCAAAGCCAGTCAGCGTTGACATGAGGAAGCAGCTGAGCCTCGCCCTGCCCAGTGCAGGCCGTGATGCACTCTTCACATCTCAGAGTCCAAAAACCTTTGCGGACTTCCACCACCCACATGAGCACCTCAACCTCTAGCCCCAGAACCTCAAAACCTAATCCGAACCAACAATGGGGATTGTTGAGGTAATTCCTTTTTCTAGAGGTTGAGGTAATTCCTTTTTCCTCTAGAAACTATCAACACCCCGCCCCCCCATCAACACTCCCCCAGAGTGATGCAATTCTAGAGGTCGTGGTAATTCCTTTTTCTCCTAAGATGACAGTCACATTGAGTACCAAAGAGGATGAGAGGGAGGGAGAGTGGAGAAGGAGGCGAAGAGGGAGGAGGAAAAGAGAGGGAGAGGGAGAAAGGAGAGGGAGAGGGAGAAAGGAGAGGGAGAGGAAGGGGAGGAAGGGGTTGTAGGGGGAAGAGAAGGGAAAAGGCAATTCCCAGGGCTTGGGAACCAGACTGCCCAGGGCTCCAATCCCCACCACATACACCAGCTTCCCCATCTTATCCCTCAGTGAACACAGGAAGGACCTCAAAGCGTGGGCCTCCATGTCTACTTCTGTCTAAACTCTCCCAAAACATCATCCATAGTTTCAACCGGCTTGAGTGATCAGCGAAATAGAGGCACATTTCTAACAGGCCTTTAACTTTTAGAGTCTCGCGATAATCACTCCTACTCTACCACTCCAGCATCATACTAACAACACCGATGCAATGAACAGCAAAGGTAATACTAATTCACTGAGTTCCTACTATCTTTCAGATGTTTACATATTAAATCTTCTCCAAAACCTTATGATAAACAGTCTGTAATTCTAAAATACAAAAGTTCTGAATGTTTTCTTCTACATAAGCAGGAAACTCTTTTGGTGGCAAAACCTAATCTGAACCA
>NW_006292908.1:2757448-2764685 GCF_000327345.1 Myotis davidii
TGTGCGTATAATCTAATAGTTGTATTTAAGTGGATCATTTCAATGTACACCCCCATCCAAACCACTGCAAGGGCTGCTGGCCGGTGGCGACCGGAGAGGGCTGACTTGCTTTCATCATCTGCTGTTACCCGTCCAGTCTCCAGGGAGGAAAATCCAGTAACATCTCTAAGAGCAATGACTTACTCCGCGCAGGGCACTGCTCTAGGCGCTTGTCACACACGCCACGTTTAAACCTCACAACAACAAAGAGGCGGGCACTCTTCCCACTGTCTGGATGATGAATCGGAGGCACAGAGCGGTTAAGTCTAGCGAGTGAAGGGAACAAATCTAGGATCTGAATCTCAGCAGAAATCAAAGACAAAAATCCTTTTCTTCACGGCGCTTGTGGGGAAGGGAGGGGACAGAAGGTAAATAAATAAACAAGCAAAGTATATAGTACATCATAAGGTTGATAAGTCCTGAGAAGAGGAATAAAGCCAAGCTCTTAACTCTATGCATACTCTCTCTAGTGAAAGCAGTGCCAGGTCTGGTGTCTGAAGGTTGAAAGAGGAGAGAAGTTTTAGGATGAATAAATTGGATAGTGAACTCCATAATCAAAGCGATGCCTATAAAGGAAACTTTTTAATAATGCATAAGAGCTCCTGGTTCCAGGCATCATGGAGTGACAAGAATTATATTTACCCTTTTGCCTGAAAGTGTCAGAAACAAAAGCAAAAAATAGGCAAAACAGATGAAACAATGGTTTCAAGACACTGGATATCAGACAGTGGAGAAACAGGAATAAGTAAGGTGAGCCCTGTGATATACCCAGTGTCCTGACTTGAGGGGAACCCCAGGCCAGGGCCCAAGGAGGGGGAGCCAAAGCATAACCCTTTGGGGGATGCCCCTACATCACTACTTCGAGCAAAATACAATCTCACTGCCTCTACCAGAGGAGAAAGTTCCAAAACCATGACTCAGCCTCTGCCTTAAGAAACTAAAACACAAAGAGCAGATTAACCCCAAAGCAAGCTAAATAGAGGAAATAATCAAGATCAGAGCTGAAATTAATGAAATAAAAAATGGAATAATAATAAAGAAAAGTCAATGAAACCAAAAACTGGTTCTTTGAGAAGATCAATAAAATGGATAGCTCTCTAGACAGGCTGTATCCTATATAATAAAAGCCTAATATGCTAAGTGTCCAGTCATCCGATTGTTCAACCAATCAAAGCATAATATGCTAATGATATGCTAAGGCCACTCAACCGCTCACTATGAAGTGCACTGACCACCAGGGGGTAGATGCTCTGACCAGTAGATTAGCTTGCTGCTGGGGTCCAGTCGATTGAGACTGAGCAAGACAGGCCAGACATGCCCTGGAGCCCTCCCATGGTCCCTCCCCGGCTGGCCCACCTCCCGCATCCCTCCCCGGCCCTGATTGTGCACCAGTGGGGTCTCTCGGCCTGGCCTGTGCCCTCTCGCAATCCAGGACCCCTGGGGGGATGTCGGAGAGCCAGTTTTGGCCCGATCTCACCGGCCAGGCTGAGGGACCCCACTGGTGCACAAATTCGTGCACCAGGCCTCTAGTTTATAAGATAATTAAGGAATATTATGAACAGCTTTGTGCCAATAAATTTGAGAAATTAGATGAAACAGACATACTGCTTGGAAAACACAAACTATCAAAGCTCACTCAAAAGAATATAGATAACCTGAATAGCCCTAAAACTACTAAAGAAATTGCATCTGCAGTTTAAAACCACTGGAAAACAACAAGAAACCTCCAAGCTCAGATGGCTGCACTGCTGAATCCTAGCAAGCATTTAAGGAGGAAATAATGTGCAGTTCTCTGCAAACTCTTCCAGAAAACTGAAGAGGAAGGAATACTTTCCAAGTCATTACATGAGACCACCATTGTCCTGATTCAAAAACCAGATGGAGACAATGAAAGGAAAAAAATACAGAATGAATATCTCTCATGAACAGAGATGGAAAAATTCTTTCTAGAAATTTTAGCAAATTAAATCCAACAATATATTAAGTGGATAAAACATCATGACTAAGTGGGAACTATCCCAGACTGCTAGGTTGAGTTAATATAGTTAAAAAGCAACCAATGTAATGCACCATATTAGCAAACTAAAATATAAAAACCATATGATCGTCTCAATAGACACAGAAAAGCATTTGACAAAATCTAACGTTGATTCCTGATAAAAACTCTCAGTAAACTAAGAATAGAAGGAGGATTTCTCATCCCAGTAAAGGACATCTGTAACAACTACAGCTAGCCTTATCCTTAAGGGTAACAGACTGAACACCTTCCCTGAACATCAAGAACAAGGCAAGGGTTTCCACTCTCGCCATTTCTATTCAACATCATGCCCAAGATTCTGGCCAGTCCATTAAGGCAAGAAAAGGAGTAAAAGTTGTCGGGATTTAAAAACAAGTAAAACTGTCTTTATTTGCATATGACATAATTGTCTATGTAGACAATCCTACAAAACAGTTTTAAAGTTACTAGAACTGATAAGTGAATTTAACAAGTTTTCAGGACACAAGCAATACACAAAATCAATTGTATTTCTAGATACCTAAGACCTAGTGATGAATAATGGGAAATTGAAATAAAATATCATTTACAATAGCATCAGAAAATATGGTGAGCCTGAGAAAAGATGTACAACAATGTACAATGAAACTAAAAAGCATTGCTGAAAAAACTGAAGACCACTTAAATAACACAGAGATCACTGTTTATGAGTCAAAAGACTCAATACTTTAAGATAGCTGTTCTCCCCAAATTGATCTATAGATTTGGCATAATTCCTATCAAAATCCCAGGTGGCTTGTTGTAGACAAAAATAAGCTGATTCTAATATTCATATGGAACTGCAAAGGACCTGAAATAACAAAAGAAAAACAGTTTTTAAAAGATCAAAGTTAAAAGACTGACACCACCTGAGTCCAAGGTGCATTGTGAAGCCACAGTAACCGAGACAGTGTGGTACTGTCATGAGGATAGACAGATGCATCCATAGAAATGACTGAGGCGTTTAAAAACAGACCCACACACATGCACATGCACAACTGATTTCAACAAAGATGCAAAGGCAATTCGGTGGAGAAAGGATAATCTTTTTAACAATTGATGCTGGAGCGCAGGGCAGGGACGGAAAGACCTGGGACCACCCGGTGGAAGAGGCCCCAGGCCACCTGGGAGGCCCTTTCCGGTCCTAAGTCATCTGCTCACAGGAGGGCGCTGCCTGTGAACAGGACGCATTTAGACAACCTGCCCAGGAACCTCCCACTGTACCTCGCGGCTTCTCCAGGCCAGATGGCTCTGCGAGCTCATTGTCCGACTGCCCAGGTGTCCATAGGCATCAAACGGAGCTCATCACCATGCCCACCCTACCCCCGGGTCCCCCCTGCATTTCCTGACTCCTCACAGCTGGCCATGCAGGCACCATGGCCACGCAGGCACCACGCCTTGTCCTAGACACATCGCCTCAGTCATCCCCGACATGCCATCGTGTCCCGTCAGTTCCACTCTTTATCATCACTCAACACTCTCTCTTCCAAGAAACCCTCCCAGGCCCTGAAGAGTTGGAATGCCCCTCCCCCATCTTCCCCTGGCACCTCCGCCAGGCCTGCCAGATTCACGTTGCCTGCTAGACCTTACCTAACCTCAGATCCTGGGCTGTGTCTTACTACACTGCCCAGATGACATGGTTGTTCAACACATGTTTGTGGGAGAAATGAATGAACAAACTACATAAATGCACCCACAGTCACTGTAGACCGTGCCCTTCTCCCCGCACTTCCTATCCCTTCCCCTCTGTTGTTCTTTCTCCATAGCACTGATTACCTCCAACATGCTATGTATGTATGTATGTATGTATGTATGTATGTATTGATTGATTGGTCTTCAATAAGCACCACCACCACCAAATGTCAGCTCCATGACCAGACGAGCTTCAACTGTTGGTTCACCCCTGGATCTTGAGTGGGAGGGACAGCACTTAACATTCACTAGACGCTTAATAAATACCAACCAATGACCAGTCTCCGCCGTCAGCTGTTTGCATGGCCATCGGGCAGTAACCCTCCTGAGTTCCCTGGCAATTACCTCCCTGGGGTGCCACCCTGTCCCCACGGGACACCTTGCCGCATTCTCCTGGACCACGGCTTATCTGAGGGCAGCTGCTGCCGCCGCAGAACCAGCTGCCAGAGGAAACGCGTCCCGTGCCAACATCTGGGAAACTCACTCAGAGAGGTTCCACCCTCCTGTGCCAAGAAAAGGAGCCCTTTGCTAAGTGGCCGCGATTACAAAACATTACTTTCAAAATGCATTTAACAAGGAGCAGGCTGGTGCTTAAAAATGCAAGTGCTTGTGAAAACTTAACATTTAAAAAACTTAGTTTCTGGAAATGTTAAATCAGTATTATTTTTCTAAGTTGGTGGCAGAGAAAATTATGTTTATTTTTATAATAACAAAATGAAGGTTGGGGGGAATTATGTTGTTACTTTTATAATAACAAAACCAAGGTTAGACCGAAAAATCAAATTGTTACTTTTTTTAAAAAATTTAGATGGAGTTTTTGAAAGGTGACCCAAGTGATTTATTCACAATTGCCTGTGGAAGAATGATAACGAGTCTACACACTCGCCATCCGGCAGGCACGTCAGATATGTCGCGCTTTTAATTCTCATGCCTCTGGGGCGTAGATATGAGGAGGCCCCTTCAGAGTAGAAGAAACTCCAGATTCAGAGAAATTAAGTATTTGCTGTAACATTTTATTTCTTAACAAAAAGCAAGATCTGGGAGAAACTAAGATGGCGGCAGAGATAAACACCGGGAAATTAATGCCGCACACAACATAACAAAATGAAGGTTGGGGGGAATTATGTTGTTACTTTTATAATAACAAAACCAAGGTTAGACCGAAAAATCACATTGTTGCTTTTTTAAAAAAATTTAGATGGAGTTTTTGAAAGGTGACCCAAGTGATTTATTCACAATTGCCTGTGGAAGAATGATAACGAGTCTACACACTCGCCATCCGGCAGGCACGTCAGATATGTCGCGCTTTTAATTCTCATGCCTCTGGGGCGTAGATATGAGGAGGCCCCTTCAGAGTAGAAGAAACTCCAGATTCAGAGAAATTAAGTATTTGCTGTAACATTTTATTTCTTAACAAAAAGCAAGATCTGAAACTGATATGGCAAAATGATTAGATCTGACAACGTTAAATGGTGGGTGAATGTTATTGTGTATACTTCTTTGTGAGCTTGAGAAACTTCATAATTTAGAAAATAAATCAAATGATGGCAATAATTTGACTACATTACAGTGCTAATTAAGAGCAGAGCCCAGATTTAAATTCACATCTGTTTGACATAGAAGCCCATGTTTCTCCCATAATACTGTGCTGCCTCTTCACAGTGGAAACTGTTACATTTGCTTGAACTTGTTTATAGCCAAGACCTGCACGGTGGGTATAACTCATCAATAAATAGCTATTATGAGCAGGAATAATAATACAATATACTACCTTTTTTCCCAAATGCCTTCGAAATGGTCCAATAACCCCAGACAGGAGACTGTGAAAATTATCCCCTATTCGCAAACAGCATCTTGGGATGCGGAGCTCAAGCTCAAAACCAGCCTCTCTTTCTTACAGTCTAAAGACAGAATTTAAAATAAGGAGCATAAAATTCAAGAAATATTATAGACAAAGAAAGAAAATGAGTAAACTAAAGAGAGTAGGTGGACCCTGGCCAGCAGCTCAGTTGGTTAGAGCATCATCCCATGCACCAAACATTACAGGTTTGATTCCCGGTCAGAGCACATACATACATACATACATGAGACAACCAATCTCTCTCTCCCCTCCTTTCTCTCTCTCTCTCTCTCTCTCTCTCTCTCTCTCTCTCTCTCTCAAGTCAATGAAAACATACCCTCCGATGAGGATTAAAAAACAATTTTTTAGAGTAGGTGGGTAGGTGGTAACTGCGAGTGAGTTCTAGAAGAGGAAGGGGAAAGTGCCGGAAGCCGGTCCATCCTTGCTGCTTGACACAGTCGCTGCTGGGAAGAAACATCTGCACAGCATATGTTTCAAGGGACCTGGCGTATATGGCATACTGTTTTTAATATGTGTGCTCCCCTTCTTAGTGCTACGTGTTTTAACCAAGTTCACCTCTCTGAGAAAGGTTGTTTCCCCAGGTGGGGATTTTTTCCCTGGACTTAGGGATTAACAGGACTGGCAAGCAGCGAGGCTGGGAGGACATAACCTTTACTGGGTAGGAGAATCTCCTTCAGTCACTTCCTTGTAGCTTATCAGTAGAGCAGTGACCTTGGAATAGCCCTTATAATGGAACACAGAGATTAACCTAGACAGAATTAAACCCAACAGAACTAGATTAACAAACGCCCTAACCTTTGGAATGGAATGGACAGGATTAAAATACAGAGAATAAAGACGGAACCTGGCTAGAGAACCTGGCTAGAGAACCTGGCTAGAAGCTGGCTAGGCTGCTGATCAACTGAATGCTGTCTCCTGGACCTGCAACCTTCGCCGACTCCATCCACACCTTTGGGAACCCCTGGACCTGCTGGGGCTGGATCCCAACAGGAAAGAATTCTGAGGCTCAAAGGATAAGGAGAGCGGGAGGGGAATGATTATGTAAAGAAAGGAGGCATCAAAAGAGGCCGATGAGGTGAAACCTGGGGATGGAAAAAGACAAGAGTTAAAGTAAAAGGAGTTTAGATCAAGAAAAAATTAGAAATTATAGAAAAGAATGAAGAAACGAATTATAGAAACGAATGAAGTAAAGGAGCAGGCAGAGGCAGGCTTGCAGTGATTTCATACATGAGTTCCATGTCCTGCCATGTGGGCTTCTCCTCCGTCCCTGACATGAGCAGGATCAGCAACTCTGAGTGATATATTTTGCAATCGCAGGGCAATAAATTGAAAACATCAGTGACAGACCCCTCGCAATGAAAATTAAGCACCGAGGAATGCAAATTAAATACCGACATGACATAATCCTGAGAAATGTGGCGCACACGCAGAAACATGTTGTTGTCCTGGACCGCTTTCAAGGCTGCAGCGAGCTCCGGGCCGCAGGCTGCTGTTAGATTTTATTTCTCCCCCTCAGTCCCAGGCTACATTCTCATCTTCACCAAACTAGCAGGAGGAACCTCCATGATGCTGGGGGTTAGAGCTTCAACGTGTGGATTGGGGGCCGGGGA
>NW_006292908.1:2764721-2765996 GCF_000327345.1 Myotis davidii
CATAACAAATGCATCACAGATTTTGCTATTTCCGGCTTTTCACTATTCTAACAATGCTGCAATGAACGTCACTGTGTGTTGGTAACATGTGAGTATATCCATAGAATGAACTCCTAGAAGTAGAATTGCCAAGTCATTGATATTGTCAAGTGGTTCTCCAAACACATTTGTCAAACTTCAACTACCAACAGTGTCTGAGTAGTCATTTCCCCTCACAAACCACAGCATGTTATCAAACTTTTTTTTATCTTTGACAATCTGTCGGTAAAAAATGACACCTCATATTGGTCTGCTTCTTGTAGCATTTTTATAATAAGATGACTACTGCTGTTTTTTGTATATGCTATTATATTGACAGTGATTAAATGCTTGCATTATACATATGTTATTTTAGGGAATCAAAATTGCTAAGATGCCTGTATTCAAATCTATAGTCAGGTAATCCCAATATATCTAATCCAATTTTGAAGAAGTATGGCTACGTGTGGTTTGCATAGAGCCCATTCTAAGTAAGTACTTTCTGAATGAAACTGATCACTGGTGGCGTCTGTTATTGATCATCAACGGAGATAAAGCCAGCCCCTAATCATCGATGCATTGTTTAGTGGTTGTGTATCTCTCAATAACTTTGAATTAATTTGAAGATATTTTTCTCTACCAACCAATTCTTTGCCAATTGATAAGTGTTTTCAAATTACACTGAAAGAAAAGGGGTGCTTTTAATTTAAAAATTACCTAAAAATGTTTGGCAATTAAATCAAACCTAACTTTCTCATCATTGCTGTGCTTTTGGAGCTTTGGGAAGACATGGCACCAGGGCAGCCTCCAGACAGGAGCTCCTGCAGGAAGGAGCAGGCAGTGTGAGCACGGCAGGTTCAGGAAAGAGGCCAGGTCTGGGAAAGGTGAGCAGGCTCGCTGTGGAACATAAGATTTCAAAAAGGAAAACTGCCAGTATCCAAAAGGTATAAAGAACTCCTGCAACTCAACACCAAGCAAACAACCAACTAAAAAATGGGTAGAGGACCTGAACAGACACTTCCCCCAAGAAGACACACAAATGGCCAACAGGTAGGTGAAAAGATATTCAACTTTACTAGCTGTTAGGAAAATGCAAATCAAAACTATGATGAGATACCACCACACGCCTGATAGAATGGCTATTCTCAACTAGACAAGTAATAAAAAGTATTGGAGAAGTTGTGGAGAAAAGGGAACCCTCATTCACTGCTGGTGGGAATGCAGACTGGTACAGCCACTATGGAAAACTGTATGGCG
>NW_006292908.1:2766119-2766806 GCF_000327345.1 Myotis davidii
GACTGAAAATCATAGACAGAGACAACAGTATGGTGGTTACCAGAGGGAAGGGGCATAGTAAAGCTCAAAGATGGCCAAATATATGGTGACAGAAGATAATTTGACTTTGGGTGATGGGCACACAATGCAATTCAGATCATGTATCACAGACATGGACACTTTAAACCTTTAAGATCTTTGTAACCATTGTCACCTCAATGAGTTTAATTTTTAAAAAATTGCTGGCAGGACTTCGGTATGCGTGGATTTACGGGGAGAGGGCCCCTCGGTGAGGGAGGAAATCATTTTCATATTTAGCAGGATGATCTAGGTTTCCTAAGTGCCTTCTCACAGCAGCAGAAATATTTATGAGCAGATACACTAGTCAACTCTGTTTGCCACATGTAAGTCTGAAAGTGCACATTAAGTTTGCCATGTTTCAGGATTTCATCATGGTTTTGGCAAGAGTGTTTACACATAAGGAGACCTTTTGTTAAACCACATAACTCTGATCTGTTTATGAGCTCTAAAATTAAATTAGCTCGCATAAATACTGAGAAGGTAATTTTCATATTAGTCTCAATGGTCCCCAGTCCCACCACAAAAGAGCCAGTCACAATTCATTCGTGACACGGGCGGCCCGCCGGCGTGGGACAATGTGTGGCTTCGTGGGAGTTTCATGACCTACAGACTCTCACGCATTGGGAG
>NW_006292908.1:2766859-2790198 GCF_000327345.1 Myotis davidii
TGAACAGAGGAAATATACTGATGCAGAAGAGTAAAGACTGGAGTTCAGAGCCTGCAAACTATCTCTGCAAAGGACCAAGTAAGTGTTGTAGGTTTTGTAGGCCACTATGTCTCTGTCGCAACCACCAAACTCTGCTGTTGTGTCATGAAAACAGCCATGGACGATACATAAATGAATAGGTGTAGCAGTGTTCCATTGAAACTTCAGAGGAAATATACTGATGCAGAAGAGTAAAGACTGGAGTTCAGAGCCTGCAAACTATCTCTGCAAAGGACCAAGTAAGTGTTGTAGGTTTTGTAGGCCACTATGTCTCTGTCGCAACCACCAAACTCTGCTGTTGTGTCATGAAAACAGCCATGGACGATACATAAATGAATAGGTGTAGCAGTGTTCCATTGAAACTTCATTTACAAAAATACATGTGGCAGGCCAGGTCTGGCCCATGGGCCACAGTTTACCAACCGTAGCTCTAGACCAGCCGTGGGCAAGCTACGGCCCGCGGGCCGGATCCGGCCCATTTGAAATGAATAAAACTAAAAAAAAAAAAGACCGTACCCTTTTATGTAATGATGTTTACTTTGAATTTATATTAGTTCACACAAACACTCCATCCATGCTTTTGTTCCGGCCCTCCGGTCCAGTTTAAGAACCCATTGTGGCCCTCGAGTCAAAAAGTTTGCCCACCCCTGCTCTAGACTATATTGAGCTTCCCCTTCTCTGGTATTTTCTTTTTCAAACATACTCAGTTACTATATGTCAGGCCCTCTTCAGCTTTTTTAAAGTTAACATATTTAATTCTTTAAAGTACTATATTATCTTCCCATTTAACAGATGAGAAAACTAAGGCACAGAGAGGCTGAGTAACTTCCCCAGGGTTGTGCAACCGGTAAACGGCAGAACTAGAACCTGAACCCAGGCAATCTGGCCACAGAGACCACAGCTTGCCACTCACTCCTGTGAGGTTTTAAACATGCAAAGAGCTCTCAAGAATTCACCTACCCTGCCCTTGCCAGGTGGCTCAGCTGGTGGGAGTGCCGTCCTGTACACCGAAAAGTGGTGGGTTCCCTTCCTGGTCAGGGCACAGACCTAGGTTTCATGTTCTGTCCCCCAGTCAGGGCATGCACAGGAGGCAACCAAAGGATGTTTCTCTCTCTATCCCCCTGCCCTTCTTCTCTCTCTAAAAATTGATGAAAACATATCCTCGGGTGAGGATTTTTTAAGTTTTTAATTCGTCTGCCCTTCCAGGACTCCTGGGGCTCTCCTCGGGCGGCTAGGACTCTGAGCAGATTCTTTTTGCTGCTATTTGTCCAAGTGGAGCCCAGGTCAATTCCACATCAGACTCCAGTGAGGGGGACACAGGGAGGCCTTGGGGTCCCGAAGCCGCCCTGCCATCGGGAGGGTCTCAGGTGCCTTGTTAAGGCCTCTAGAGCTTTGTCCAGCATTTTTCCCCGTTTCCCATAAGCCCAGAAGTCACTGTGTCCCCTGGAATAACTGGGGACAAAACGGTGCTCCTAGAACATGCTATTTAAGAAACAAGAGAAGTGATTGAGAAATTGCCATATTGCATGTAAAATTAATGACTACAGAAATAAACATTTCACTCAAGGTTCTCCTATAACACAAAATGATGGGCCATCCGGATGAAAGGAGACGATGATTGTCACTGTAAGTGAGGGATCTGCTATCACGGGTTTGGAAGTTTTCTCTGGTGGGTCTGGAGAAAGTAAACGAAAGCTGACTGTTGGTGTTCTGGTTGCACGAGGACAGGAGTTCAAAGCTAACCCGCTGCGTGCTAGCATTCTGCATGTGATCTGCCCTCCCTACCCCATCAGACTATCTAGATTATTCTTTTGGTCAGAATGTGCCTCTTTCGACAGGGTTAAAACCACCATCCACCTAATTAAGGAAGGCAGTAAACGGAACATTCCCTTTTGGGACACGGAAAGCTCCTGGGGTTGCCAAAAAGGACTGGAAATGCTTTCAGATTGAGATTACACATGCCGTCACCTCGGCGATTATAAATTACTAGCTCTGTGCAAGGACTGAGGATGTGAGTAGAACGAGAAAGCAGCTATTCTCTGAAACAGCCTCTGGGAAAGGGAAGTGGGTGTTCCCATGTCCCATTCACAAAAGCCACGGACCAGTCCCCAAACGCTGCGATGGCCTTTACTGCAGAGAAAAGACCATCCACTGTGTCCCTGTGGGAAAGGCTCCAGCTTTCACATCCTGGGAGAACAGAGAATGTTTGACTCAGGAAGGGAAGGACATTTTTGTAAGTTTTTTTTAAAAAAAAGACATTTTACCGTGGAAGTATATGTTGTCACCCAGAGGAACCCCCACTGTGGGACTGTGACGGGGGACCCTCGTGAGCTCAGCAGTTTTCATTGGACAGGAGACACGAAAGGGCAGAGGAGGAAATACATGGGAGGCCTACTATGTGCCAGGCTCCATGCGAGGGATGTAACATAATCACATGAAAGAACCAGCTAATTTAAAATGTCAGCTTCTGTCTTCAAGTCTTGAAGGTTGTTGATTATCATTTATAATATTTTTTCTTCTTTGTAGCTGTGTGGTGATGGGTGTTAACTAGACTTATGGTGGCAATACAGCTGACGCGGAACAACACAGGTTTGAACTGCACAGGTCTGCTTATACGCGGATTTTTTTTTTCCAATAAAATATACAGCCGATCCTCCTGGGTTTTACATTTGCAGATTCAACCAATTTCAAGTCAAAAACAGTATTTTCGATCCATGGTTAAGAAGCATACAGATATGGGGGGCCATCTGTATGCATTATTCTACACCATTTTATACACAGGACTTGAGCATCCTTGGATTTCTGTATCTGGGGCCTGGGGTGTTCTGGAACCAGTCCCCTGAGAATACAGAAGGACAACTATAGCTAAGTTCTCTATAGTTAAGCTCTGGGGGAGTCGAAAGTTATGCACAGATTTTCACTGCGTGGCAGTCAGCACCCCTGACTCCGCCACTGTTCAAGGATCAAGTGGATATACAAATACCGAATCATTGCTGTACACCTGTAACTAATACAATGTTACGTGTCAATAATATCTCATACAAAAAATAGAATTAAAAAAATCTTGCTGTTTCAATTGCTGTGAGAAAGTTTTACTTTTATCATGAAAACACCTCTTTCTCTGCCACCAATGCCTTCCTCCAAAGCAGGCCAAGGGAGACGGATGGGAAGAGGTCTGGTCCTGAGTGCACGGAGGGTGCCTGCCCGTCCTAGCACTGTCCGAGCAGGGGGAGCTCGGGGCACGCTCAGTACCCAGCCTCCTTCCCTCCTCCCTCCCCCACCACAAAGGGTGCAGGGCCCTTGGGGTTTAGAGGAGTAACCAAGGGGCAGGGCTCTGCCAGGACTGGTGTCCATCCCCTCGAGAAGCCACTACATCAGTAGACGCTGGAGATCCAACACGGCGCCGTGGGACTCGCGCTCGCGTCTGGATCACACCTCCTGCACTTGCTCCATCCGATCACTGCATCCTCGCTCCCCCCCAACTCCCACCCTCCACCCTCGCCACCCCCCACCTTCCCATGGAACCTGCAGAGCTGCTCCCAACACGGCAAACCCCCTGCCTCGACTTGGCTGAAACTCACTTTCCTTGACTTAAACGAATTTAGTCTCTTTTATATTTTCTGTGTGTCCTAGATACTGGCTAGCTTGGCTGTTTTAAGTTTTAAAATAAAGGCTGTGGGACTCTATCAGCCTTTACTGGTAGCTGAAACATCAGTGTCATACTGCTTGCTGAATTTAGATCGTGTCTATGTTCTCTGCACAGATAATTCCAATGTCCTCGTATGATCTCCATAGCAACCCAGTGAGGAATATATTACTACCCTCACTTTACAGAGGAGGAAAGTGAGCCTCAGGAGTTAGAAACGGGCCGGACAGCGATGATGATTCAAACCCAAGCACTGATTTCCCAGCCCACCGCTCTTAACCCTCAGGGAAGGCTGCCCGCAGAGCCCTCTTCATCCGGGTGGTTAGCATAAAGCCACACACAACTGCAGCTCAGAAACCATCGTCACTGTATCCTTTCACTGTGTGTTTTTACAAGTCATCGTTGGAAGGCTAAATTTAGGGGAGCTGGTGCTTAACATGATTTCGGTTGCGGATGCCACGGAGAAGCTGCCGGTGCCGCGGACTGGACCCGCCGCCCACAAGAAAGCGCACGCCACCCAGGCAGCGGTGGGTGGGCTGCCAACGGTAAGGGTGTCTCCACGGACAGGTCGGAATCCTTCTGAGTCACAGGCTGAAGTTGCCGGGTGGTCTCGCTCAGATATCACCAGCCAGCCCTCCCAGTCTCTGCCTTTATCTTCCAGTGAAGTGAGATGTGCCGTGTTCATGACTACATCCTGGCCATGGCACACGGAAATGACCCACAGTGGACATGTCACACGGCCAGGTCCCCGTGTCCTCAACGATGATGTTAAAGACTGAGTGACCTTCCTAGCCATCGACTTTAGTGACGTGGCGTTGTTTTGCTGCTGTGCGGGACACTGTCCCTACTAAAACAGCTTTGGCTGGTATTTTGTGTTTTTTAAAAAAAAATAGATTTTTATTGATTTAAGAGAAGAAGGGAGAGAGAGCTAGAAACATCAGTGATGAGAGAGAATCATTGATCGGCTGCCTCCTGCACGCCCCACACTGAGGACTGAGCCCAAAACCCAGGCATGTGCCCCGACTGGGAATCAAACCGTGACCTCCTAGTTCATGGGTCAATGCTCAACCACTGAGCCATGCTGGCTTGGCGGCTTGTATTTTAGAACACACATAATAATAAGGCACAATGCATTCTCCTAGCATGGAGCCCTTCAGAGAGAAAGGATTTCACAGCAGGGCATAAGAAAAATACTTAGGAGAAGCTAGATTGAGATGTAAGCCAGTCTAGAACTGCATGGACGTTAAGAGCCTGAGCTCTGGAATAAGAGAGTAAGTCAGGTGGCTATAGGTTTGAGTTTGGGTTCTGCCACTTACTTCCCGTGTGACCTTGAGCCATTTACTTAACTTAATCTCTCTGACTTTCTTTATCTGTGAAATGGGAATAATACTACACATCCTGCATGGTTCAGTTAATGTTAAGAGTACATGCTGAGATTAGATGAGAAACACACAGTTTGGCACATGGTAAGCACTGGATAGTGGGTGATATTATATTATTCTCAGTAATTATTAATGGACTGGTCATCTGACATGATTATAAAAAATGACATTCTGATCAACAGACAGTATATACATAAATATACATATACATAAACATATATACTGTATATACATTTATATATATAAACATATATATATATTTATCACTGTTAAAATATGTGGAATTAAACTATGGACTCTTCACTGAAAAGAAGCTGGAGTATCAATTTTTAAGGAATTAGAACATAATGAAAATGCTTAAAGATGAAATAATATGGCTTATCCTATCTTTAATCATTTGGAAGAATCCTCTAGGCTCAAGATTACATTAGTAAATATTAATCATCATTATTATACAATAGACATGCAAAAATACAGAGTAAGAGAGGTTTCCAGATGATAAAATAGCAATTATTCTTTTACTACAGAATATTCCATGATGTATCCTTTCATTAAGTCATCTGGAAGGTTTGTTTTTAAAAGATACTGAGAACATAATGGCTACTCAATGAGTGCTTATCGATGAAAGGCCAGAGAAAACCAGAGGTGCCTGCCTTTAGGTACCCTCTCGGATGACACCTCATTGCTCCCTCACAGGATAGAGATGGCGTGCCTGCTTTCGGGGTGAAGCCACTGTGTGCTAGAGAGCTTAACTTGCCAGCGTACGTGCACATGTAGTGAGTGGTGTCAAGTGACTAGTAATTAGCGCATCAGCATTCCAACCCTTGCCTGGCTGCGAAACCCATGCGGCTTTTAACCATACTCTCTGCTGGCTGCCAAATTTCACAATGAAACATGCCATTTCCTCCCAGTCAGCAGCTCTGCTGACCAGCTGTCTTACTCTCTCCATTATCAATCTTATAACCTGGCGGGGGGTGGGGGGGGGATGTTTACAGAATAAATACACAGAACGTGATGTCTCTTGAATAAATAAATTTCAAATTCAAAAAATAGAAGGTAAAAAATGCAATAGAATGCTGATCTGAGACAATTCAGTTCAAAAATACAGCCCCCTCTTCCGGCTTATTATGTTGGTGCAGATGCATGAGCTGCCATCCGAGCGAATGACACAGGTCACACACACCCCTTGTCCATCTGACTACTGACGGGTGTGAATGACACAGCACGACGAGCACGTGAAAACTGTGTGTGTGTATAAACCAAGAGAACGTCTCCAGCGTTAAGGAACCATAGCTTTTAGGAGATAAGCCACCGTTAAAAGTTAGTTTACATGCCAGTAAAGGAAGTTATCATCATAAACAATTTGCCTGTACTGGGAATAAAATGTAATCAATCTAGGATCATTTCCTTTTCATCTGTGTAAAAAAAAAAGGTAGTAACTTATTTATGGAATTATTACCAAGAATTTTTTTTTAATTAGGATTCGAGGACTAGGGTAGAAAGTCAGCATCGACAGGCGATCTAGCGCGGGCTAGTGACTCAGGCACTTCCGTGGGCATTGTAATAAGAAATGAGGGCCAGCTTGGCCCGTGAAAGGACACCTGAGCAGCCACGCAGGCCAATGCAAGGTAACAACTTACAAGTTTGCTAAGTCTCACAACACACAGACAAGAAACGGTAGATGTCATTGATTTTATCAGCTCAGACCCCCACTTCTCAACATATACCAGGTCTTTTTGTTGCAGTAGCTACCTGCTTAATTATTCTATTTAAACCAAACTTATCCGAGTCAGACGAGGAAGCCCGAGAGGAAGCATGATGTGGGAAGGTAAGATAACGCAAAGCTGCGGCTCAGTTGGAAAAGCCCAAGAAAGCACCCGGGCCGTGCCTTCATGACGGATGAGACTCTGCCAGAATCAGTAGCAGAAAAAAACCAGTTAGAGCATCGCAGCCAAAGCCAAAGAGTTCTCTGGAAGTCAGCTTTCTCTCCAGTGCAGCTCTGTCACCTGCAACCCAATGATGAAGGTCACGAACTATGGTTTTCATTTTTTCATAATGCACAGACGTGCTCAAGGTTAAAATGAGGGGATTAATAGAAACCAAATCGTAGCACCCACCTCGGAACATGACAGAGACAATGAAGACCGGATGTGGGTGCGTTTAAGTAGCACCACCCTTCCACAGCACAGAAACGGTGATGAGGTCGCAAGAGTCCTCCCCTGATTGCTTAGGCATTCATTTCCCCCTCAATCTCTCTTTTAAAGTTATGTACGTTCTAAAGAAGGTTTGGAAAATAAAGAAAACCATTGCCCATACCCCTGCCACCTTAAAACTATTATCATGTGTAACATTCCCACCTAGAATTGTTTTTTCATGTGTACAAAATCTTTTCTTTCACATCAGCAGAAATATACAGGGTGAGGCAAAAGGTTTACAGTTGAGTATCTGAAACACCGAGTTTATTCTTGTGCTGTTTATTCATTATTGTATTATTTTCCATATGAACAACAGTAAACTTACTTTTGCCCCACCCTCCATACTGTGTACCTTGCTTCTGTTCCCCTAAAATGTCTCTCGGCGATGCGTCCCTAGCGGTATTTAGAGCTGCCTCGCTCTCTTTCATTTATACCCTATAGGACACCAAGTCACTTGTCTGCAATTGCGTGTTATTACAAACAATCCCAAAGCTCGCATCTGGTACTCATCTCCGTATGCAGAGATGCGAGTATATTGTGGGATAAAGTCCTGGAAATGGATCTTCTTCAGCAGGTGTATCATGTAGTTAAAGTCATAGTGTCTATTGAATTGTGCGACCTGGACATTTCACACTGAATCCTGCACACAGCAAACACATTCCCTGTTGCCATATAACCTCCAAGATGAAAGTGTGTAGTGGTGTACCCTTCCTCACTTAGGGGGTATACTCAGCCTTTCCTCTAATGTCAGGCGGTTCAATATTCCTCGTGCTTTCCTCAGTAAATAATGCGAGGTCCCCCTCACACACTGTACCTTGCCTGCACCACCCCCCACCCCCAGGGCTGGTCCTCCACTCGCTGTGCCTCTCTTTGGAGGCAGGCATCCCCACCCCAGAATGTGCTCCAGGTCGCATGACCCCAGAGTGCCTTGCCTAAATGGCATGACCCATGCTGCAGCATGGACGGACCTTGAACACGTGTTTAGTGCAACAAACATTCCATTGTTTGGGAATTCTATTAAAATTTCTCAAACTGGTTATCATCTTCAGAGAGTTTAAACGTTCAATGTAGCTCAAATCTAACTCTAAGCTTCTGGGCTTTCCATGTTGCTTAGCAAGCTCCCTCCTACCCCCCACACCCCAGCCCCGTAGAACTATTCTCCTCCAGCTTTATTTGCTACATTTAGACCTTCAGTCCATTCCACACGTGTGTATCTGTGCAAACATAGCAAAAGGATGCATACCAAGTTATTACTACTGGCTATGTAGCGCTTCTATAGAACAGAACTGGGTCCTTTACAATGTATATGTATATTTTCATAAAGAAACAACAAAGAATATTCTATCCGACTCAAAAAAATAAAAAAACCCACAAAACCCACAGTAAATGTAAGCACTGCTGTCTCCCCTGCCAAGCTGAGAAAAGGAATAAAATAGACCAAATCACTTGGGAGCACTCAAATGTACTCAGCAAAAGCCCAACATCAACCCAGATTCGAGATAAGCTTTTTATCAGCTTTAGAACAACAATTTTTTTCCCTTACATGGTTTATCCAAATGGAAGAGTAAACAGTCCCACCTTCCATCAGGACAAAATGAACCTGTGGTTCATCGCAAGCTCAAGCTTAGGCTAATTAGTGAGAGAGGCCAGGACAGACCCTGATAACCACCCCCAAGGAAAACAGCAGCACGCGAGGGAGCAAGCAGATGGCCACTTGCAACTTAATGAGCAGACACTTCGGTTTGGATGGATGGCCCAACCCGGGGAGGTCTCTGGCTTCAGCTGGTCCCCTGGGAGCCCTGGATGGCTGGACTCCAGTATCTGTTCAGGGTACAGCCCTTCTCCTCCCATGAGTGGCTCCCATAATTCATGAGAAGCTAGTGTTTCTGTCAGGCAAGCACAGACCAGGGTCCACACTCCTTCGAGACGGATGCTAACTAACTCTTTACTTCCAGCCTCAAACAGGCAGACTGGGGAAGGAAAAGCGCTCTTCTAGCTTCTGAAGATCCCCTTTAAAAAGCAGCCCTAACTGGTTTGGCTCAGTGGCTAGAGCATCGGCCTGCAGACTGAAGGGTCCCGGGTTCAATTCCGGTCAAGGACACAAGCCCGGGTTGCGGGCTCTATCCCCAGTAGCAGGTGTGCAGAGGGCAATCGATCAGTGATACTCTCTCATTGTTGATGTTTCTCTCTCTCTCTCCCTCTCACTTCCTCTCTGAAATTATAAAAATATATTTAAGTTAAATAAGTAGCAGAAAGAATTGGCAGGAAGCAAACCGTACTGCGGTCATTTTTATAGACACCTGAGAGTAGGATCAGGCCTCAGGACAGGGCCCGGGGGTGCAAAGGTCAACTCAGTAAAGGGAACGAGGAAGGAGCCAGAGCCTGCTTCTTGTATTTCCCAGTTTTGCTTAGGGCAAGGACGCACCCTTTTCCCCTGCAGGTCAGCCCTGCAGGCCTTCCCTGGTGCGAACAGGCTGCCCAGATCAAAGTGTCTGCGAATTACACTGCAAGTGGCTGGCATGCATAGCAAGATCCCAGACAGGGCCTTAGGTGGATCTGCCAAGGCCTAGTAGAATATATACACCTTTAAGCACTTCCTTTTTTGTATAAGCATCTCTAAAAACAAGGTGAAGAAACAGGTGTGTGGACAGGGGATTAGGGCTCAGCCCAGCTTTGAGTTTTGAAAGGAATTGCAGCTCAAAAACATCTATATATATAAAACCCTAACATGCAATAGACCAAACGGCGGAACAACTGAACAACCGGTCGCTATGATGTGTGCTGACCACCAGGGGGTGCATGCAGAACATGGTGGGCATCAGCAGCAGGCGGCAGAGCACAGGACATGGCAGGCATCAGCCACAGCGGGATGGTAGAGCAGGTGAGCAGGACTGCCAGACCAAGGCGGGACTCTGGTCACTATCATCGGGGTGAGCCTCTAGTAGTTACTGAAAATTCTTTGCTCCTGTGCGCTGCGGTCTCGCCCGGCACTTGCACCTGCTGCAGGCATCAACCCCGCTTGCACCTGCTGCCAGCGCCCGGCGCCGGCCCTGATCGCTCAGCGCCATCAGCAGGTATGAGCGGCGGCTGCCAGCCCCAATTGCCCCTCAGGGCTTCTCCACCTCCCCCTGCTCCTGAGGGGCAATCAGGGCTGGCAGCCACCTCTCACACCCACTGCTGGCAATGGCCCCGCTTACACCGGTAGCCGGCTCCAGAGCCACTGCTCACAGCTGCTGCCAGTCCCCAGTGCCAGTCCCAATCACTGGGTGCCGTCAGTGGGTGCGAGAGGCAGCTGCCAGCCCCAATCGCCCCTGAGGGCTTCTCCACCTCCCCCTGCTCCTGAGGGGTGATTGGGGCAGCAGCCACCGCTTGCACCCACTGATGGCACCGACCCAATCACTCCACGCCATCAGCAGGTGTGAGCGGGGCTGGCACCACAGCGTGTGGGAGTGGCAGCGGTGGGAACGGGGCTGCAGGCAGCCCCTCTCACTGCAAACATATTAAACAGGAAAAGGAAGTTGGAGTTTGAGAACTGGAGGCCATAGGAACTTTTTGTTTCTAAAGGATTGACTGTGACTGCCAACAATTTCGTAGTTGTAGCTGCTTTCAAAAGGGAGGAATGTGATAACAGCTCCTGGGTGGGACAACTTTGGCTGCACCGATTAAATCTACGCTTAAGGCTCACAGAGAACAGCTTGGACTGCACTATGTTTTTTGGGTTGTTTTTTTTTAAGAAACAGCTATGCATTTTATGTGCCTGCAGCCTTGCCAGGTGTGGGGGCTCTGGCACTAGCTTAGACATTAACAAAGGGAGCTGTACTACACTGGGTCACGGCGTTATACAACTCCAATCATCACGAATGAGTCTCTCACTAAAACCCTACAGGTGTGGTTTTGGAGAGACGTGCTCCGTGAGTCTGAGGGCCTTTCCTTTCATGAAGGGCCATGTCACTAAGCTCCCAGGAAGCACGAGTCCGCGAGAGAATGGGTGACAAGCACGGGGCACATTCAGCTGGCGCTTTTATTTGCTCTTTTTCTTTTGGTAAATAAATCATTTTAAACTCCATAGAAATGCATCTCGATTTTGCACCCAATATTTTTATTTTTTGTTAATCCTCACCCAAGGACATTTTTCCATTGATTTTTAGAAAGAGTGGAAGGAGAGAGAGAGAAACATCGATGTGAGAGAGACACCTCGATGTGTTGCCTCCTGCACAGGCCCCACCAGGGCTGGGGGTGGAGACTGCAACCAAGGTATGTGCCCTCGATTGCGATGGAACCTGGCATCCCTCAGTCTGCAGGCTGGTGCTCTACCCACTGAGCCAGACCAGCTAGGGCTACATCCAATATCTTAAGCTTTGTTCTTGTCATAATTTGATGAGTTCGGGACCTATATATATATACTTTTAATCCTCAGCTGAGGACATATTTTTATTGTTTTTTAGAGCGAGAGGAAGGGAGAGAGAAACACCAACTGGTTGCCTCCTGTACTCGCCCCAACCAAGGATTTAACCTGCAACTTAGGTAAGTGCCCTGACCGGGAATTGAACTCGCAACCTTTGGTGTATGGGATGTCACACAACCAAATGAGTCACCCGGCCAGGGCAGGACATATGATTTTAATACTGCTGATGATAATTCTAAAATACTTGAAAAAAAATCAACAATATGTTGTCAAACTCCTATAGTCTCCATTTTTCCACATTTGAATACAAATAATATTAATATTAGAAACTGCCCCATGGTTTCTGGTTCCAGGACAAGATGGCATAACCGTACTTCTCCCTATTCCTCCTGCTATGGACAGGTAAAATCACTCAACATTATACATGAAACACACATAAGACAACTCTGGATGTTTCCAAGTTCTGAAAGAAAAGAAAACTCTATCTTCCTTGTAATGTCCTTCAAGAATGAGGGAGAAACCCGACATTCTCAGGTGAAAGGAAGGAAGAGAATTTGTCAGCAGACCTGTCCTGAAAGAATGGCTTAAAACATTCTTGAAATCAGAAAGGAAATGATAAACGAAGGAATCTTGAAAAGGCAGAAAGAAAGAGCAAAAAGGGTATAAATTTAGGTAAATACATTAAATTGTTTTTGATGATTGAAGCAAAAAAATGATAATAACATTATTTGAGGTGGTTCTTAATGTATGTAGACGAAATATTTAGGACAATTACATTCTAAATCGGGGTGGGGGAGCAAAGGGGCCCGAAGGGAGGTACGGTTTCTATACGTTATTCAAACTAGAATATGTCAAACCAGTAGACTGTGATAAGCTATGCACACGGAATATAATGCCTAGAGCAACCACAAAGAACGCTATGAAGACACACACTCAAACCACCATAGGTAAGCTAAAATGAAATTTTAAAAACTGTTTTAGTAACCCACAGAAAGGCAAAATGGAGAAACAGAAAACAAAAAAATGGAATATTTAAGTAACGTGATCAATAACTATGCTAAATAAAAATAATCTAAATTGACCAATCAACCAGAGATTGGCAGAGTGGGTAAAAACCTGGCCAAACTGCATGTTATCTCCAGGGCATTGTGCTGGGTGAGAAAAGCCCCCCAGAAGGTCACACACTGTGTTGTTCCACTTAGATAACATTTTCAAAATGACAAAGCTATTAATATGGAGAATAGACTAATGGTTGCCAGGCATTAGCAATAATTAAGGGAATGACTATAAAGGTACAGTGTGAGGGAGATCTGTGTAGTGAAGGATTAGTCCTGTATCTTAATTGCAGTGGTAGTTACACGAATCTACACGTTATAGGATGGCATAGATCTAACTACACACATGCATGCATTGTACCAATGTCAACTTTCTA
Source organism: Myotis davidii (assembly GCF_000327345.1). Classification (NCBI taxonomy): domain Eukaryota; kingdom Metazoa; phylum Chordata; class Mammalia; order Chiroptera; family Vespertilionidae; genus Myotis; species Myotis davidii. The sequence goes on from NW_006292908.1 coordinate 2,779,959, forward strand.
GTTTTAATTTGTACTATGGTTACGTAAGATGTAGCCCTTTACCAGTTTTCCCAATGGTGATGCTACATCTTATGTAACCACTGGAAACACTGGGTAAAGGGTACACATTGATGTTTCTCTCTCCCTCTGTACAATTTTGCAGCTTCCTGTGAATCTGTAGTTAACTCACCAACAGCAAACCCTGTGTAAATTCAAAACCAGGCTCTACCACTCCCTGTGTGAACTGGGCGCATTCAGTCAATCTGTGCCTTGGGTTTGTCATTCAAAAAATTAAATATTAGCCCTGGCCAGTGTGGCTCAGTGATTGGGCATCATCCCATGCACCTAGAGGTTGCCAGTTCCGATTCCTGGTCAGGGCACAGGCCCAGTTTGCAGGCTCCATCCCCAGTTGTAGTGGGGGCGGGGCATGAGGCAGCCAATTGATGTTTCTCTTTCACATCAATGTTTCTCTCTCCCTCTGCCTTCCTCTCTAAAATCAATAAAAACGTTTAAATATATATCTCAAAATAATAATAATGTGTTATAGCACCCATTTTATAAATTAATGACATTTTAAATATCCAACTTTTGTTATAGCACACATTTTATAAATTAATGATATTTTAAATATCCAACTTTTTCATTTAGGCCGAAGTTCAATTTCCATGTATACTGTCACTTTTTAAAAAATATATTTTATTGATTTTTTTACAGAGAGGAAGGGAGAGGGATAGTTAGAAACATCAAATGAGAGAGATCATCGATGAGCTGCCTCCCGCACACCCCCCACTGGGGATGTGCCTGCAACCAAGGTACATGCCCCTGACCGGAATTGAACCCAGGACCTTTCAGTTCGCAGGCTGACGCTCTATCCACTGCGCCAAACCGGTTAAAGCTATACTATCACTTTTAAAAAGCAATGAGAAAGTTACAAGACTGAATAAGCATAAGAGAAACTGAACCTTGAGAGCATCTTTTTCTTCATGTAACTCCAGACCATTTGGTTGTCTGGTAATATTATTTTTCTTTATAATTCAAATATTTAGTGAGTCCTTTTGATGTTGAAAACCCAAATTCTGAAAGTTCAGAAAGTGTTAGGTGTTTGTGGGAATGAGAAATTACACTGCAGGTTCCAATGGGATCCACTGCGGTTGCCCTGCCTTATCTGGCCAACAGGTGGCAGCACGCTCCAGGGAAGCGTCTCAGGATTCCTGTGACCGATTTTCCGCGGGAGAGTGAGTATTCCGAACTGTTGGACTGTGGACTCCAAGTAAACAGAAATCTGTTTACAGTGTTGCTTCTAGCCAGACTGTATTTCCAAAGCAGTAGAGGTCACACCCACCATTTTACAAAGTGGATCCAGGTCACCACTGTTGCCAATTCCCAACTGCTTGTTCATTCGCAAAGATAGCCCAGCACACACTGGCACGGGTCCTGCCAAGCCAGAGAGGAGAGAGGTACAGGAACAACAGAAACTGGAGAAAACAAGAGACTGAAGCATGCTGGAGGGATCAGAACATCTCCCATCTGCGCATTCGATAACATTTCAGTCTAATAAATGTGATTAATAATATGTGATATTTTTACTGTTTATAATACTAACCCTTTATATATAACTCTAACTGCTAAAAATAATATAATCTAACTACAAAAACTAATGATTTTTAAAGTTGATTAATTTTTTCATTCTTTTTTTTAAATTGAATTTATTGGGGTGACATTGGTTCGCAAAACCACACAGGTTTCAACTGTACGACTCAATAAAAACATCTGTGCGCTGTGTTGTGTGCCCATCACCCCAAGCAAAGTCTCTTACATGCTGTGTTGTGTGCCCATCACCCCAAGCAAATCTCTTTCCGTCCCCTTTTCCCTCTTTGTACAAATAAATGCTTCTGTAAAAATAGAAGAATTTACCCTAGGGCATATGTACTTCTGTTTAGAGTGACATTCAACATCTTCACATATTTTATTATACCTGGAGGATGTTACTAGCATGTTAGTCCTTTCATAGACTAATAAAATTATGGCAAGCCCTACCCAGTTTGGCTCAGTGAATAGTGTCTCAAGCCATGCACTGTGTGCGGGAAGCAACCAGTATCTGTGTCTCTCTCACATCAATGTTTTTCTGTCTCTCCCCTTCCCTTCCACTCTCTCAAAATATCAATGGAAAAATTTCCTCAGGTGAGGATTAACAAAAAATAAAAATAAACAAAATAAAATTATGGTAAAATGTCAGGCAAGTTAGAGTTAAAAAATAATTACTTTGAGTTAGTTTATTTTGTTTGGTTAGGTTCAGTCATTAGCAGAATGCATTCATTTGTGCGTTTTCCTGACTTTATTTTATTCTGCTATGTTGTCATATTTACCTACACAAACAATTAATGGTATATCCTTGATTTCAAAAATGTTTGAGGTTCTGGCATGCTCTCTATTAAAGGGTAACTATTTGTATCCCTAGTTTCCATGCGATTTCCTAGGAGACTGAGAAATCAGTTGCTATTTAAACACAAAACTAAACTGACTATACGTGTTTAACAAATAACTGACTTGAGACTTGCTTGAAATCATATAGGGGAGTGGCCACTAAACTTAACAATGTGTCAAGCATGAGTCAGATTATGAACCTGAATTTCAAATGGAACTCGGAGACTTTTGTAGCATGGCATCTTCTTGTGCACAGTCTCAGCTAGGACTCTGTTGTCTCTGGCAGCATGGCACTGGAAGAAGTAGAATCATAGGCCCGGCCAGCGTAGCTCAGTGATTGAACAACGATCCATGAACCAGGAGGTCACATTCAATTCCTGGTCAGGGCACATGTCCGGGTTGCGGCCTCAATCCCCAGTGGGGGGTGTCAGGAGGTAGCCGATCGATGATTCTCTCTTACCATTGGTGTTTCTATCTCTCTCCCTCTTCCTTCCTCTCTCTGAAAATTAATTTAAAAACATATTATTTTTAAAGTAGAATCACAGTATCACTCCAGGTCTGTGTGTAATTCTCAGAGTTGGTGAGTGCAGGACCAACGGTTAGATCTTTCCATCCCCCATGCAACCAGTCTAGACAGTTGTTCAGTGTGAAAGTGAAGATGATGATGATGATGATGATATGATGATGATATTGGGTTGGTTTGCTAAGAAATTGAACAAAGGGACTTTACCAGATAAAGAACTGAAGTACAGCCCTAACCGGTTTGGCTCAGCGGATAGAGCGTCGGCCTGTGGACTGAAAGGTCCCAGGTTCGATTCCAGTCAAGGGCATGTCCTTTGGTTGTGGGCACATCCCCAGTGGGGGATGTGCAGGAGGCAGCTGATCAATGATTCTCATCGATGTTTCTAACTTTCTATCCCTCTCCCTTCCTCTCTGTAAAAATCAATAAAATATATTTTTTAAAAAAAAGAACTGAAGTACATTAACTATATATTAAAGTTAATTTCTAAAAATAAGTAATTTTAATTTTAAAAAGAAATGTCTTCCCTAATAATAGACAAACATGTAAACTGACCATACCTTTGCTACGCTAACCAGCCAATCAGGAGAATATGCAAATTAACCTAACAAAGATGGCGGTTAATTTGCATACGTAGCTCCAAGTGATGGAGCGAAGCCTGGCAGCTCCGGGGCTGGCTCCAGCCCGAGCCCGGCCAGAGCGAAGGCCTGGGTGCCGGGGGCCGGAGGAAAACCGGTGCCGGCAGCCAGGGGAAAGGAAGGCCTATTGCACGAATCTCTTCGTGCAACAGGCCTCTAGTATAGTATAATCAAAGTGCTTTTCTAGGTCCAAGGAATATTAACATGAACAAGTTAAGAAATGGAAATCATAACAGAGCCCTTCCTGGGGGGCTGAGGAAGGTTTCACAGGGAAGATACCATGTAAACTGGCCTTGAAGGATGCTGAGGATTTCAACCAAAAGTAATAAGTCATTAAAGACAACAGTCAGAGCAAGGGCATGAGAGAAATGGCGCCTCAGCTGTGGGGCCCAAGCACACAGGGAGAATAGCTACAGACCAGAAGGATAAAGATGCTGACGGGTAAGGGTGTGCACCTGATAGTCTGAGGATACAGCAAAGCAGCAGAGATTTATAAATAGGGGATTACATAATCAGATCCATGGCAGGACTCCAGCAGTCATCTGAAAAGTGCACAGGAGAAGGAGGCATAGGAGGCAAGGAGATCATTTAAGAAGCTATTACATGAAAGACAAAAAAAGGCCTGAATTAAAGTAGAAAACAAGACAACTTTGACTATTTCAGATGATGATTCCAAAGGATCGGAGTTTTAAGATGATCAATTCCTGGTTCCTTACACTGGCCCTAAAATTCCTGCTTAGTCATGACAATGTGAGGCAAAAAATGGCAAGTTAATAAAGTAAAACAATTATTTCATTATAACAATTCCATAATAATTCTTTCTTAATAAGAAGATTAGAAATGGAGGCAGGCAGTCAAATTGGATTTTCTCCTTACTTTGACATCTCAGTGTTGAAGCATCAGTCAAATACCCAGGTTAGATGTTTGGACGAGTTTGAAATTAAGATTTGGGGCTTGGTAGATGGAATGTGGTGATATAATAAAGACTTTGTGGTTGGTCTTCATCCCCCGTTCCTGGCACAGACTGAGCCTATAACCTGTGGAGTCTGCACTCACTCCGGGCTCATGTCAGAATGAATTAAATCGTAGGGCACCCTTTGTGTCCGCATGGAACTGGAGAAGTGCATGTGGGATGGAACACTCACCTATTTATGTCACAGTGTTATGAGTAGAGACAGTTTTCCTCTAGTAGCCGAGTCAGGTGTGGGAGTACGGATTTGGCATCATTTGTGTGTGAGTATCAGCGTGCCGTCGCTCCCTGAGAGAAGGCGTATAGGCAGAGAAGAGTGCTACTCATGAGCTGGGCAAAAGCCTACATAAGGAGTAGGCAGTAGAGAGAAGCCAGCTGGGCAATGTGCGGACGGAGTGGTGGAGAAAAAATAGTGACCAAGAAACTAAATGTTTGAAAAATGGGCAGGCTGCCAACAGTGACCAACACTAGAGTTCACACAAGACAAGGACTGAGAAGAGACCACCGGATTTGGCAACAAGGCCACTAACTCCGAAAGTTCAGCGTCAGTGGGATGGTGAGAGAGGCTGGATCGCGCCAGGTTGAGAAATAAGACGTGACTGCATCCTTCTCTCCATACTTCAATTATTTCCGAAAATTATATGTTAGTATAAAATAAAATTATAGCTTAACATATTTCAGCACACTCTCTTTCCGCAGGGATGGTAACATGCAAAACTGTGGTCACTTTGGCTCTTAACGGTCAAGCATCCGCTGTCTGAAATGCCACGGTAAAGAACACCTCCTTCCCCCAACAGCAAAGTCCAAAACACAGTTTTGTTTTCAATGATGTTTCTACTGTACTTAAAGCATAAGCACAACCAGTAGAGAGAACAGTAACCCACCACACCCCTTGTGAGGTAAATCCACACCTATACATGAAAGGGCAAACACTGAACACGCAAGAGATTCAAAGACGACAATATTTTACACTTTATATGTATTTTCCAGAATTAAATTAAATGTCGTCGCTGCATTACTCTTGGCACTGGTGTTCTTTAACCCATTTACTAAAAACAAAACAAAATCAATGGAGTTACCCGTCCTGCTTTGGCCCCAGAAGTAGATCGGACCCCGGTTATGTTAAATTGACCTCTAAGTCAAACCACTGTCGGATACTTGTTGGTATTCCCTGACAAGAGAGCAACAACACCATTTTCAAAGGTACGTATGTCCTCTTACATGTCCACAGAGTGAAGCCATCGACAACGTGAAGATATTCCTGTTTGGTCCGATCTTCCTGGGGGAGGAGGGAACGAACATCCCACTACCATCATCTCCCTTTCAAAGGGCCACTTTGACGAGATTTGTCAAAACAACCTATTAGTCTTGGCAACTAGCCAATCAGACGAAAACGAACACCCAGCACCCAGGGAAACTAAATCTGGTGGGAGTTGCTTTTCTGTGGTCAGGTGGCTCAATTTCCCAATTACTGGTCAAACACTCGGACACCACCACCACCAAACCACCAGCCACACCAGGTCGTTTTCCACTCCCAATCATTTCACTTCATGTGAACATTGGGCCTCTGGGCAACTGAGAATTCCCTCTTCAACATCAGAACTATGGCTTATGGCTTCTGGTTTGTTTTTTTTTTTCTTTCATGAACTTGTAATGCTTTTATGACAAGGAAATAAAGCTTTTTGTTTGTTTAAAAAGTTCATTCAAGTCACTCTGGGAGGCCCCGTCTGGTGTCTTAGAGGAGGAATCCCAGTAGGCCATATAAGATCTATAAGCACAGCCAAAACCGGTTTGGCTCAGTGGATAGAGCGTCGGCCTGAGGACTGAAGGGTCCCAGGTTCGATTCCGGTCAAGGGCATGTACCTGGGTTGCGGGCACATCCCTAGTGGGGGGTGTGCAGGAGGCAGCTGATCGATGTTTCTCTCTCATCGATGTTTCTAACTATCTCTCTCCCTTTCTCTCTGTAAAAAATCAATAAAATATATTTTTAAAAAAAAAGATCTATAAGCACAGAAATGAGAGATTTGTGTTGGTTTTAGACTCTGCTGGATGCCCAGCACTTAAATCAGTCCTTTGTCCATGTGGACACCTAGACACAACCGTTTAAAGAATGGATCAGAATCCACATCTGTCAGACTCAGAAGTCTATACTCTACCTACCACATCAGTCTCCCAAACTAACTTGATAAGAATCATTTCCAGTATTTGTCAAAAATATAAATTCCTACAACTCTTCCTAGGCGTGCTGATTGAAGGCCCAGAAATATGTGCTTTTAGCAAAGACCCTAAATAATTCTGACCATCAGGCAAATTCAGATGTGTGGCAATGTTCCTTCTCCCAGCCTCCACACTCTCAACAGCTCAACCCTCCCTCACCAAACACCAACAACAGAGCACATTCATTGAGCACTGTTCTAAGTGGGTTAACACACCTGATGCTCATAACAACCCTATGACATAGGTACTACAACTACCCTCATTTTTTTCAGAAAAGGAGACTCAGGCACAGAAAATTTAAGAAGTTTGCACAAGATTACAGAGCTAACAACTGAGAAGTCCGGGACTTGAACCTGAAATTGTAACCAATACATGATTTTGCCCAGACCCGCTTGTCCCATTTGTCCCCAACGTGCTGGCCCCAATGTTTCCCTTCGGGTGTTCATTTTCTCTCCTGTTAATGAAATTCAACGGGTACGGATGCTGGACCACACCGGAGAGGTAACACTGGAAACGCAGAACCCCTGCTCTCGTGGAGTTCACACTCTGGGAGTTATGAGTGGTAAGCAAAGCGAGGAGGCTTATCTTTCATTTCATGTGAGCCCCTCACTTTTCGTACCAGTGTTTCGCATATACTAATGTTCAGTAATATTTGCCGAGTGAGGGAATGACCCACTTCCCTGCAGCATCAGAGGCCATTGTCTCTATCCGTCATTACCACTGGTGGCGGCTTACAGCTAAAGAACTGCCAGCAGGCGTGTCTCCCTTGATGAAGACCAGGAAGTAGAGCGCTGTAGAAGGACACAGTAATGCAAGCAGTTGAACTTGACTGAATGGATAGCTGTACTCACCAATCACCAGTGTACAAATCAGGAAGTGAGGCCTTGCCAGACACTGAAGCTGCTGGTGCCTTAACCCCCGACTCCCCAGCCTGCAACTGTAAGAAATAAATGTCCATCGTTTATGAGCCACTGGTCTATGGTCTCCTTGGTTTAGCAGCCCGAATGGACTAAAACCAGGGGTGGGCAAACTTTTTGACTCGAGGGCCACAGTGGGTTCTTAAACTGGACCAGAGGGCCGGAACAAAAGCATGGATGGAGTGTTTGTGTGAACTAATATAAATTCAAAGTAAACATCATTACATAAAAGGGGATGGTCTTTTTTTTCCAATAGTTTTATTCATTTCATACGGTGGGCCGTATAGTTTTATTCATTTCAAACGGGCGGATCCGGCCCGCGGGCCGTAGTTTGCCCACTGCTGGACTAAAACACCAGGTAAGCAGAAACTGTTGGTTAAGGCTCCTAAAAGGTAATCGGTTGCTATCCCACTGGAAATTTAAACCAAGTCCTAGAAGGTAGCTCTAAATCTTTGGTCTACATCTCTTGTAATTAAGTAATTAATTTGCATTTTAAATATAGTATTACCACCTTATAAGGAATGATAGAATTTTGAGGTTTTTTCCTAGTGTGTCACTTTCTTGCCTACTTAGGTAAGAAATTAGATTATCTATTGAGGCAAATGCCACTATTACACAGTCAACACTCATCTGTCTCTCCTTTTTCTGCCTTTACCATTTCTGCCTCTTTACATAGCCCCTCTGGGGAAATTCCCTGAGCTGTACTCAAACCAACCTCTAAGGAGCCCATAGACGGAAGAAAGGGGCTGACAGCTTCAGAATTAAACCAAGTTTATTAGGGGAACTTACAGACAGAAGCAGAGACTGGAGCGGCAGTGAGTTAGTAAAACCTTCACACCCACAAGCGGACGCAGCTTCATATATAGAGCCTCCACGAACACAGGTGACCTGCAGCCACGCCACGTGCTCATTACGCAGGTGCTCGTTAAGCAGGTGGCTTGTAGCCAAATGGCACGTGCTCATTAGGCACTGTGTGTGTGAAGCAGTGAGCGACTGACCTGGCCTCCTTTTCTATGCAAGAACATTGCTTTCAGGTGCTAGGAGCCACTCCTCCCAGCGCAGGCTGCTGGTCACTGAGAGCAACTTGCTTCTTAAGATGGCATCAGGCCCGGGCCAGTTTGGCTCAGTGGATGGAGTAGTGGACTTGGGGGTCCCTAGTTCAGTTCCGGTCAAGGGTGCATAGCCAGGTTGTGGGCCGGTCCACAGTTGGTGGAGGGGGGTTGCGGGGGGCAGCCAATCGGTGATTCTCTCTCATCGTTGATGTTTCTGTCTCTCTCCCTCTCCCTTCCTCTGTGAAATCAATAAAATATATATATATTTATTTAAGAATAAATAAAAAGATGGCATCCGTCAGGTCAAGCCCAGACACCAGTCTTCCTGACACCCTTACTTTGTTCACCTTCCCCAGATTGTCGCTGGCCTCCCCTCAGCTCTGCGCCAGTCCGTCCTGGAGGCTTTGCCCACACTCCCCGTTGGTGAGAGGCCTTGACATGTAACCCAATGAGCTGTGAGGGGAAATCTGCTGGGCTGGGAGGCTTTCCTTGTCTTCAAAGGGGCAGAAGGGCAGGTGCTCCCTTTCCCTGCTTCTGGCATCCTCTGTCATCTGCAGACAGCTGTGTTAGGGCCGTGAGGGAGGCAGCGTGCAGAACAAGCCGAGACGCTAAGAGGGCAGAGCAGACATAGGAAGGGGACCTGGTGCCGGGACGATGTCATCAGGCCATGGGAATTACCCAGCCCTGGGCGCGCCCTCCCTTCACACAGCTAGCTGAGTGGGATAACAAAAGGCTTAAAGATGGACGTTTAGGACGGTTTTCTGCCCCCACCGTTGAAAGCATTCCTTCTCTCCTTCAACAGTTCCTCTCCTAAGTGGTAGACTTCTCGATACAGTAGGTTGGATGCAGAGAGCTGAAACACAGGCAATCTCGTTTGTCCTCTGGCTTTGTAAAACTGCCGTGTTCACTTCACAGTGATTAAGAATGAGCGTGTCTTTTTATGTATGTCACCTTGTACTAACATTTTAAAAATAATTAAATACAAATAAAAGGGGAAATGTTTGCAACTTTAAACATGGGAAAAGCCACGGAAGAACCGTACATGGTCAGTAACGAGGAGAGGGGACTACCTTCTCCCCAACCTCCCGAGTTTAAACAACAGGACACACCGTTTTCAGCCACTAAATGGCCAAGGATAATCTACACACTACGTTTCCTGGCAGCCGGGGTCCGTGAACACGAAACCCGCTGGGAGGGCGAGGGCGGGGGCGGGAGAGCCCCGCGTCTGAGCTCGGGGACCGGCGCCTCGGCCCGCGGGCGGCTGGGCTCTGGGCGGAGACGTGGCTACAGCCGAGCTGCTGGGCAGGAGAGCAACACAGGTTGTTACCGTTTATTCGGCCTGTTTGTCCACGTGTGGACTTTTGTGGGAGACCCGGGAACAGCACTGGAAATGCAGGAACACGTTCCCAAAGCCTCGGAGGCGGGCGCACCGGGCGTGACTGGGCATCAACGTGGAGGGCGACGGAGGGTGGAGGGAGAAGGTGGTGGGAGGTGACGGGGGGCGGGCGGCCCAGGTGGGGAGG
>NW_006292908.1:2790319-2797205 GCF_000327345.1 Myotis davidii
GGAGGGCACTGCTCCCCACCGCCCCGATCTTGCAAATGCTGCGGCTGACCCGAATATAAAGTAGAAAGGCCGGTGCGGCGGAGCTGAATAAACCGGACTTGCAGCCTCAATATCCTCATCTCGCCAGCTGATGGGCGTGTTACGGTTAAATGTTACTGCCCCGCCCACTCGAGGGCATACCCTACCCTCCTGTGGACAGTTCCCCATCCCAACGGCAGAGCCTGTCTGACCTTATCAGAAAATTTAATACGTGCTCGTTGCCATATTTCGCTTTGTAAAGATGTTTACTCCTGTTTATCCTAAGCTTCTTGAGAGCTGAGACCTGCCTTCCACTTGTGTCTCTATATCGGACAGGGTTTGGAACACGTGGCAAGCATTTAACAAGTTCTTGTTGGTTATTCCTAGGGAGGGAGAGCCATTTCTTCAGGAGCAAACACCTTTGCATCCTATTACCGGGCTCCGGACAGAGCCCGTAATTCGTTCCTCAGTGATCCTTAAAGAAATTCAGTGAATACCAACATTGATCAAATGGCAAATAGTCAACAATATTTTTATTTAAGTCAAATACTGTTTAATATGCATTTTTAAAAAGTGTTTTACTACCTTAAATCGACACTATTTGCCATAGATAGGTTACTAAAATATATATATTTCTAAATCAGCATTTTTAAATCGGAGCTAGATACTGTTACCCTTGATAGTGTGAGGCATATAACTTTATTAAAGAGGGAGTTCTGCCCTGGCTGGTTTGGCTCAGTGGATGGAGCGTCAGCCTGTGGACTGAAGGGTCCCGGGATGTATTCCAGTCAAGGGCACATGCCGGGGTTGCAGGCTTGATCCCCAGTGGGGGGCCTGCAGGAGGCAGCCGATCAATGATTCTCTCATCATTGATGTTTCTCTCCCTCTCCCTTCCTCTCTGAAATCAATAAAAATAGATTTTTTAAAAAGTTCTGCAAGTTTTACATACATGTTAAAGACAGATTTTTCTCCTCAATGCATCAGAATTGAAAGAATTAAAAAGGAAATTTCTCAGTATGTGACTCATGTCAATATTGCATTGTTTTGCTTCTAAAATAATTTCTTATAGAATTGGTGGTAGAAATCCTACAAAATAGGAGACAGTGAAAGACATGAGTGATTTTTAGTTTGTCACTTGATTATTATTTATTTACAATCTCAAACTAGCTCCCTTTCAGTGTGTTACTGGCTGGCTGATGTTTATTATTATCAGTTCTTCAAGGTTTTTTTTTTCCACCCTTCAGGAAAGAAGAGGTTACTCAAAGAACTTCTGAAGTAGAGAACCCAGTTGTGAGTTTTTTTATCAGCTCTCAGGCCGGAATGGCTGTGGAATCCAGAGCCGTTTCAACCCTGCTACCTCCAGACCCTCAGGAACGAGAACTAATACTAGTGAAAGAAGAAGAAAGCCCTCCCTGGGGGCAGACATTAAAGCAGAATGGGAGCACCCGGTCTTGCCAAGAATTGTTTCGCCAGCAGTTCAGAAAGTTTTGCTACCAGGAGACCCCCGGGCCCCGGGAGGCCCTGGGCCGCCTCCAGGAGCTGTGCTGGCGGTGGCTCATGCCGGAGCTGCACACGAAGGAGCAGATCCTGGAGCTGCTGGTGCTGGAGCAGTTCCTGAGCATCCTGCCCGAGGAGCTGCAGGCCTGGGTTCAGCAATATGGCCCAAAAAGTGGCGAGGAAGCTGTGACTCTGTTGGAGGATTTGGAGAGGGAACTTGATGATCCCGGACAGCAGGTGGGGACTAGGAGATGCACTATGTTGTGGGGAAAGGAATTTACACACTGGAGCATGTGGTGTCATAACAGTAGCATGAAAATTTGTCTCTACTGAACCATGACCCTGACGTGACAACGAGAGCCATGCCCTTCTCTACCATAAGTAGTTATTTTTCCCTTGTCCCTCATGCCCGGGGATGTCTTCGTTAACCTCTGAGATTTTTACTAAGCGTTTCCCTAGGGATTTTCTCACCACGCTAACCATATTTTACTGGTTTCAGATTCCAGCTAGTCCGCAAGGACAAGCATTACCCTGGAAGGACTGGACACGTCTTGGAGCATCCCAAGAGTTAAGCATCCAACTCCAGCCGTTAAAGGCACAGCTGAAACCTTGGGAACCTTGCCTTTCCTCCCAAAGTGGTAAGAAACAGAAACTCATCTGGGAACTGTTATCAGTTAGGCCTCTGGCCTTGAAGATACACAGTGAATTGCATTTTGCAAACATGCCACATGTAAGCCTCACCTTTATTATTCTAGGCCAGAGGTGCTCTGACCTAGAATTTAGCCACTTTGTATTCAGCAACCTTCACAAATCACCGTCAGGCTTCCTTGTGTCAGTTTCCCTGTTGTTTCTTTACTTATTCCTTCATTATATATCTTACCTGGATACTAATACATGTCTGATATGGTGATAGGCACTGGGTCTCTATCTTCAAGGAACTTTCAGGTTTATGTACGTGGTGGACAAGCAAAAAGGCAATTGCAGTATAGTGTAGTAAATTATAGAATAAGAGTAGGCACTGGGCACTATACCCAATCTTAGCGGTTCAAGGAATAATTCTTAAAGACACATCTAAGACTTGAACTAGAAGTGGGAAGAAGCCAGGTAAATAGGTGGGAATATAGGCTAAAGGAAAAGACTCTCTCAATATTTCTGACACTGGATGTATGAGGTTTTCCCTCACCGTAAGCAGTTCTGACACTAGCTCCCCAAAATGAGTGCAGATCCCACAGATTAAGGTTTCAGTCCAACAAGACTGACCCCCACTACAGATGCCGATTGCATGTAATGAGTCCAGGTTACCCACACATCTGACTTTTGTGAACTGGCAGTTCCACAACCCCTCCTGCGGTTTCATAATTTGCTTGAATGGCTCACAGGACTCAGGGAAACACCTTACTTACTACTACTGATTTATTACAAAGGGTGCAGATGAACTAGCGGTACACAGGGTAAAGTCCAGGAAGGTCCGGAGTGCAGAGCTTCCGTAGCTGTGAAGTTTGGGGTGCCATTCTCCTGGCACTTGGATGCATTCACCATCCTGGAAGCTCTCTGAACCCCTTCAAGGTTTTTATGGAGGTTTCATTACCTGGGCACAATTGATTAAACCATTGGCCCTCGATGATTAGCTAACTCAACACAGCCCTTCTTCCTGAAGGTCAGGGAATGGGGCTGAAAGTTCCAATGTTCTAGTCACTTGGTCGTTTCCGATGGCAGTCAATTCACTTATTCCCTCCTTATTGGCTATAGGTGATGCCATCTTTGTGACAGAGTGAGGGTCAATTAGTATATTCCTTCTTTATTAGATAGTATCACACAAGCAAAGGCCGCACAGTCCTGAAGGTGAGAGACTATAGCCCATTGTGGGGGTTGCAGAAAATTCAATTTAACTTGAACAGAGAATTTATAGAAGAGAGGTGGTAAGAAAAACTAGACAGGAAAATGGGACCCAGATTGTGGAAACCTGTATGTCATTCTACTTAGTTTATACAGTGCAGTGGGTACATATGAAGGGATTTGGACAAGGGAATGACATGATTGGGTGTGTGTTTTAAAATTTAGTTGCAGGATGGAGAATGCATTTGAAGGTAAGAGTAGATAGAGCCCTGTTAGAATCTGTTATAATCAAGTGGCCACGGTGAATAAATCAAGGTGTATTGTGGTGAGAGGTGGGGAATATCAAAGCCGACTCCTGCTTATCGGTATTTATTGTATTGCAGTAGCTGGTCATTGTTAAAGTGGAGCATGTGGCTAGGAGTTGAGGTTTCAGGTTTCAGTCTTAAACTGTGTGGTTAATAGTGGGCCTATTTCATATACATGGAAAACATAAAGGAAAAAACACACAGATGATATATTTAGGTGCTTGTGAAATATTCACAAGTAATATGTCGAGTCAGCATTGGATATGCAAGTCTAGAGCTTACCAGAGGAAACAGGATAGAACTGGGGATCTGATTAGCGTATAACATAAGTACATTAGTAATTGAAGTCTAGGGGATGGACATTTTGTAGACTGGGGATGATACATGAGAGCCCAGCACAAAATTTGAAGGAACTCATGTTTGAGTGGTTGGTCTTAACTCTGAGAAGAAACAGCCACAGAAATCAGGCTAATATAGCTGTTTCTAGAAGGGAGGAGGTGTCCACAGAGTCAGTGTTAGAGATATATGTGAATAGTGACATCTTTTGTGGTTGGAATATCTGTTTTCTCTCACATAGAAAGTGAGTATTGAGAGTGATTGGAGAAACTAAAAATCTGGTTTCTGCTATTATCATTTCAGATTGTGAGAACAATGGATCAGCGGCAGAGAAGGATATTTCAAGAGGAAAAGCAGGACTTCTCCAGGAACTCTCATTCGGAAGAATTAGTGAACACAAAAGCCACTTCAAGAGGCTGCAAGGAAGTGCTTCAGGGGAGAACTTAGGAAGCTCCCCCTCCCCAGCAGCCATCACACACAGATCTCTAGGCAAGAGATTCCACCAGGAGCCGCAGAGAAGCCTGATTCTAAGTACAAGCTCTAGAACATTTCAGAAAGTTCCTACGGAAGAGAGACCTCATAGATGTGATGTATGTGGGCACAGCTTTAAACAGCATTCCTCTCTAACACAACATCAGAGAATCCATACCGGAGAAAAGCCCTACAAATGCAGCCAGTGTGGGAAGGCCTTTAGCTTGAGGTCGTATCTGATTATTCATCAGAGAATCCACAGTGGTGAGAAAGCATATGAATGTAGTGAGTGTGGAAAAGCCTTCAATCAGAGCTCGGCCCTCATTAGACATCGGAAAATTCATACAGGTGAGAAAGCTTGTAAGTGTAATGAATGTGGCAAAGCATTCAGTCAAAGTTCCTATCTCGTCATCCATCGAAGAATTCATACTGGTGAGAAACCCTATGAGTGTAATGAGTGTGGGAAAACCTTTAGCCAAAGCTCAAAGCTTGTAAGACACCAACGAATCCACACAGGAGAGAGACCTTATGAATGTAATGAATGTGGGAAAGCGTTCAGGCAGAGCTCGGAGCTGATAACCCATCAGAGAATACATAGTGGAGAGAAGCCCTATGAATGCAATGAGTGTGGAAGAGCCTTCAGTTTGAGCTCAAACCTCATTAGACATCAGAGAATTCATAGTGGAGAGGAACCTTATCAGTGTATTGAATGTGGCAAAACATTCAAAAGGAGCTCAGCCCTTGTTCAGCATCAGAGAATCCACTCTGGGGATGAGGCTTATATATGTAATGAATGTGGGAAGGCTTTCCGGCACAGATCAGTCCTCATGCGCCATCAGAGAGTCCACACTGTAAAGTAACTGGTGAATACAATGAATATTGTAAATACTTCTGTCAAATGTGTATGTTTGTTAATCAAAAGGGTTTACTGTGAGCAAGACTCCATGAAGGTTGTGAACTCCTAGGTCTCGAGTCAGTCTGACTTTATGCAGCACTCCCCTGTGTGCATGCACATTGTCCCTTGAAAGCTTTTCCTGTGATTAGTCAGAACAGTAGATGGAAGAATTGTTGCTTCCTCCTTTTTTCTTCTCATTAGGAATACTCAGGAAATAGGAACAGTGGGACTTTTGCATTTAAACCTCAGTTTCCAGGAGAATGTCATGGAGAGGGTAAGCAGTCCATGCTGTCACTGCGTCTGATCGCTGGTGTGCCAGGCTTGGGGGACGGTGTGGACAATATGAGGGACGTTTTGTCTCAGGAATGCAAAAGTTTACTAATCAATTAAGAACAGTGACAGGACAGCAAGACCTACCGATAGGGGAACAGTTTCATTAGTGAGCCCAGGGCTGACCAGAGTGAGACAATAATTCAGATTATTTATCCAGCAGTTCTTTTTGAGTGCTTGCTTTGTGCCAGGAACTAGGTATAATGGAAAATAAAGACATTTTATACAGCCATTAAGGAGTCCCTAACCCAACCTTGGTCAAGGAAAAATGATCTGAAGGATGAGGGAGAACATAGACACAGGCCCGGAAGAAAGTCTGAGAAATTAAAAGTCCCCTTTGTGGGGAGCATGCCGGGTGAGTTCCTGGTGAAGTAGAGTCAGGTTTGTAAGACGTGTGGAAGCAGTGCCCACAGTAAAGTAGGAGCCAGGAAAAGCTTGTTAATAGAAAAACCCTGGAGTCCTTGGACCACGGGGTGGCAAGTTTTGTCTTCATCTGGTGTGACCCAGAAAAAGGGTTAATAAGTAGTTTCCTTGCCCTACCTGTAGGCTAGACATTTCGTGGGGGTGGGGGTGGGGCCAGAAAGACCCCAGCCTGGAGGTTGAGAGTCTCTAAATGTCCCTCCCCCAGACAGAAGGACATCTTTGGTCCTTAACAGTAAGCCTGACAAAGCTGCTATCAACTTCCACCTTCCAGTGCTCAGGATCAGAAGCTGCTATGGCTACCATATCTCTGGGGGCTGCACCCCCACAGTTCCTCCTGCACTGCCTTGGGCTCTGGTGCTGAAGAATATTTGTCAGTTGCTGGGTCTGTGACTTATTCTCCAAGCACCTCACACACAGTTAGTTTTGTTTTATATCAGCAGCATTCAGTCTCATGAATTCAGTTCAAGACAAAGCTAAAGGGAAGTGGCAACAGTCATGGTCCATCCAGAGAGTCCCATCTTCTGAGGGACCCGGCAGGAAAAGTACCCCTAGACTGGTACTTCTCTACAATGTGGAAAGGGGTATAAGCTAGCCAGCAACAGAAAAACATGTTATTTAAAATACCTTTTGGCTAAGATCAAGTGTAGTATCTGTTCTTATCAGTTTAAAATACCTAACGGTTATCACTCACCAAAAAGAGAAACCTATGGGCCTGCAGAGGATAAATAGAGAGGCAGTACTCCAGTTGGGGCATACGCAGATGAGCGTGTATTAA
>NW_006292908.1:2797237-2806519 GCF_000327345.1 Myotis davidii
CGCTAACTGCAAGCTTAGAATGAAAAAAGAAACGGAGAGAATCATTTGGAAAAGATGGTAACATGTAACAAGAGATAGTCAACTCCTGTTTTCTTCCACAGAGAAAGATCCAAACTGAAAGGGTAGGACAAACTAACTAGGAACGATACACCATCTATTACAGAAGGAGGATATTCTTTACAGAGTTCTTACAGATCAATAAGAAACGCAATAGGTACTTGTTCGGGCTTTGTGTATATGTACTCGTTATTTGTCAGACGCCCATATTGTGCAGACGAGGAATGAAGGCTTAGGATCACGACTTACTCTGTCATGTCGCTACACAGTGGTGAGGTTAGACTGAACCAGGCAGTAGGAATCCAGAACCCTTCTGTATCTCTACACTGTCTCCCCATTAGGAAGTCACAACAGAAAATAAAGGTTTCTTAAATAGGCAAAACACAAAAGAATAAATTCAATGCACACTAAGTGTTCAGCCTTGCTGGAATTAAAAGCGCTATATTGAAGCAAGAGTTGAGATGTCCCTCACGCAACTAACAATTCAGGGAAACTGGGATGCTAATGTTGCAATTGGGATGTGAGTAGATACTGCCTCTGGCAATGAAACCAGAAGCCTTAAGCATTGCCTTTTGACTTTCACATTCTACCTATAAATTATGCTTCCGAAACCAGCAGGGATGTATACAGTCTTAAAAGTGATGTTGATATAAATGACAAAGCATTAATATGTAAAAATAAAAGACAATTATGTACAGCATGATTCCATGTAAAAATATATTTATGCATTAAATACTGGAAATAAATCTTAAAGTGCTATATTGGTTCTGAGTGATGACATAGATTATTTCATTTTCTCTTACACTTTTCTGTGTCTTCCAAATTTTCTTGCAATAAATATTTAAAACTCTAAAATTAGAGAGAAAGGGTATGAAAGGGAGTGACAGCCCAGGGTAGTAGAGAAGTATTAAGAAAAGCACATACTCTCCACAGCATCTCTTCCAAGTCCTAGGAGATTAGCTAACTTGTTAACTCGGATTGTGACTTCCTTGTTGGTAAATGACAATGGTAGACATACCCATCTCACACTAATACATACACAATGTCTTCTACAAATTATGAGTCTGCGAATGTGGACTATCTGCATGAAGGAGATTTAAGGTGAGAGAAGGAACAGCCTTGAAGCAGAGACCTCTGTTCTTGCTGGTTCTTTTCAATTCATTCTGCAGCTGTAAGCAAGTCACCTGACAGTCTGGCCCAGGGGTCCTCAAACTACGCCCGCGGGGCCACATGCAAATACAAATATTGTATTTGTTCCCGTTTTGTTTTTTCACTTCAAAATAAGATATGTTCAGTGTGCATAGTAATTTGTTCATAGTTTTTTTCTTTAAACTATAGTCCGGCCCCACAATGGTCTGAGCGACAGTGAACTGCCCCCTGTTTAAAAAGTTTGAGGACCCCTGGTCTGGACCCTCAGTTTAAAGGAGCTGAAGTAGGTGAGCTCTTACAGTTAGAGCTTCAACATTCTACGTGTATATGAAGGGGAGGGGAGGGCACCAATATAAGCTAGATGTCAAAGGTAATTGGTTTTTCCTTCACCAGCTGGATGGAAAGTAATTCATGTCTTTCCCTTTTGCTCAGGCCTTGTTTCTTTTGGGATAGAGGCAGTCCAGAGGGGAACAATGTTTACCTTAAATGGATCTTGCACAACAGATCCATAGATTTGATTTTATTTTTATTGATTTCAGAGAGGAAGGAAGAGGGAGAGAAAAAAAACATCAATGATGAGACAGAATCATCGATTGGCTGTCTCCTGCACACCCCTTACTGAGGGCCAAGCTTGCAACCCAAGCGTGTGCCCTTGGCTGGAATTGAGCCCGGGACCCTTTAGTCCATAGGCCGACGCTCTATCCACTGAGCCAAACCAGCTAGGTCCAGATTCACAGATTTTAAAAGATAATGTGCAGCCTGGCTGGTTAAGCATCGACCCATGAACCAGGAGGTCACGGTTTGATACCCGGTCAGGGCACACGCCCAGGATATGGCTCAGATCCCCAGTAGGGGGCGTGTAGGAAGCAACCAATCTGATTCTCATCATTGACGTTTCTATCTCTCCCTCTCCCTTCCTCTCTGAAATAAAAAGGTTTTAAAAACTAAACAAGATAAAGATAATGTGCAATTTAGACAAGGTGCTTAATATCAGTTTCCTACCTCTTCTCCCTCATTTCCAGAGGCTTCAATTAACACTGTCCAGCTGAGAGGATAGAAATTAAGCGAATCTGACCTTGGTCTCTCCAAGCAGCCCTATGAACTCCTTTGCTTCTCTTGCCCATAAAGTGAATCCTCAGACCACAGGGGGTTGCCAGGTAGATTGACCTCCATGCAGAAGACCTGACCAGGAGAGCATTTCTGCAAAATCAAGAGGAAAGGTGAGCTCTGTGGGCAGACCCCACTTATGCCCATCCACCTCCTGCTTTTGATGGGCCAGAACCTGACATTGCTACTCACACTGTCACTGGCAGCTGACTTATTGGCTGGTCACAAATCTAAAAGGTCATGGGCTCTTTTTCTTTACAAGTATGGATCTACTGAGAGAGGAGGGGAAGGCCATGGCAATTGCTCTGACTCTTGCTCTCACAGGTGGGCACAGATGTGTGTGTGTGTTTCAAGAGGCTACTTGTGGCCCAGCTGGCGTTGCTCAGTGGTTGAGCAGTAGCCTATGAACCAGGAGGTCACAGTTCATTTCCGGTTGGGGCATATGCCTGGGTTGCGGGCTCAATCCCCAGTGTGGGGCGTGCAGGAGGCAGCCGATGAATTGTTCTCTCTCATATTTGATGTTTCTATCTCCCTCTCCCTTCCTCTCTGAAATCAATAAAAAAATATATTTTTAAAAAGAGGCTACTTGTTCTCACTCCTATGGTCTTTCAACCACAGTGAAGCCCCAAGTGTACCTAGTGAACTGCTGCCCCAGGGACTAGCTGCCAGTTTCCAGACACTTTCTGGCCCAGGGAATAAAAGCAACGAACACCAATTCCCTGACCTCTTCCCACAACTCCCCCCATCCTCCAGCACATCTCCAATCATATTCTCGTGCTCCTTACTCCTGAGGGAGTAATTTCAAAGCAAAACTTAAAACTCACCTTTTATTACAATACATCTTGCATTACATTCTAGTGCTAAACAGTTGAAGTATAAAATGTTAAAAATCGGTCACTAAAAATGATTTCCCAAACAAGATTTTTACCAAAAAAATTAGGGTTGGGATAAAAACAAACAGAAAATACTCCAAAATGTTAACAATGTTCCTATGGGAAGTGGGATTGTGGGTGATTTTTACTTCCTCATTTTCTGTATTATCATGTGCAGTTCACAATCAGAAAAAAAACTTAAATGCTATTAAAAACATGAAATCATGTGATCGTCATCTATTAAAAAAAAAGGCAACTATCCGTTTGAAGTCTTCAGTCTTCTGATTGGCCGCACTTAATGATAATCCCACAACCTTTGGACACAAGACTCTCGCCCCAAGTTCACATCCCTCTTACCCACAACAGCTTTGCTCACCAAGTCTTCAGAAGCGACAGTATCGGGAAGGGAAGTCAGGACATGATAGGAGAGGAATCAAACTCTCTCTTAGGTCTTAATTGCTGAAGGCAATTATGTGTTAACTAAAACTACCAAAATAAAAACTAGCAGGGTTGAGTTTTGAGGAATCTGAGGGGGTAATTCAACAAATATTCATTGCCCCCAAGTAGCTTAGCATGCGGAAGCCTGGTGGTGAGAGGGAACTGGGAGTGAGGAATAGTGGAGCCTGGGAAGGCAGGCCTCCCATTCGATGTTCCTGCCAGCTTCCCGTTTCCTGGGCCCCAGGTCATGGGACGCAGACACTCCAGTCCCAACTGTCCCCCTAGCCTCCAACATGTTTTCTTTCTTTGGTGCATGTACATGCCTTTTGCCATAGGACACACGGTCTTCTATCACACAAATTCTCCCGAGTACTTCAAGAGCGCTTAGGTCAGTCACCCTGGGTCTGGGATCGGCTACCCAACTCCGTGATCATAAATAGGAAGAAATGTCCTCGCTTCTGAACCAGGGTCTGTAAGAACCAAGCCCTTGCTTCTGTCTGAGTCCTCACCAGAAGTATCTCTAACGCTCATGGTTTTTAGTAACATTCTGTTCATGACAACAGATGTATTCTCTGAGATGAGAGGGCAGTTCTCACTGTCCTTTTCACTTCTTTCTGAGCCCCATCCAGAATCACCATTCATGTCCATATTTCTACTAACAGTCTCTTCAAGGCATCCTAGTTATTTATCTATCATGAGCCTTAAAACTCCTCTAGCCATTACCCAATTTCAATACACATCTGCATTATTGGGTGTTTGTTACAGCAGCACCCCACTTCTGGTATACCACAAACAGAGTGGCTTCATGCAACAGAAATGTGTTCTCACAGCTCTGGAGGTTAGAAGTCCAAGATAAAGGTGCTGGCAGGGCCATGCTCCCTCTGAAGGATCTGGCCCCTACCTGGCCTTAACTTCTAACGGCTGCCAGCCATCCTTGGTGTTCTTTGCCTTGTGGATGCTTCACTTTAGTCTCTGCCTCCCTGCTCACATGGCACCTCTCCTCTGTGTCTGAATTTACCTTTTCTTATAAGGACACCAGTCGTTGGATGAGGGCCCATGTTAATCCAGTATGACCTCGTCTTAAGTTGATTACATCTACATAGATCCTATTTCCAAAGAAAGTCACATTTGCAGGTACCAGAGGTTAGGTGTTAAACATATATTTTTCCAGGGACACAGTTCAACCTACAACGTTGTGATAAAGACAAACCAAGGGTTGTTTAAACTGCTGTGACTTGATCTTCAGTTACTTAGAATTGAAGACTTTTCATATTGATGCCAGTGACCTCATTGATTGAAGATAAAGGAAATGACCTGATCTGAATTCAACTTTAAAGGTCTTGGGGAAGTCTGGTGTTTCTTTGGGAACTCTGATTATAGTGGCCAATATTTCCTTTTCTGAACTTGATTTTTCAACACTGGTTCTGTTTTCTTTAAAGTTGAAGTCAATTGGACATGCACGTTAACATGTCAAAAATGTCATATTGTTGCCCTAGCCGGTTTGGCTTAGTGGATAGAGTGTTGGTCTGCGGACTGAAGGGTCCCAGGTTCAATTCCGGTCAAGGGCACATGCCCAGATTGTAGGCTCAATCCCCAGTAGGGGTTGTGCAGGAGGCAGCCAATCAATGATTCTCTCTCATCACTGATGTTTCTTTCTCTATTTCCCTCTCCCTTCCTCTCTGAAATAAATATACATATTTTTTAAATGTCACACTGTCCATTTAGATGTCATGTTAAAAAAAAAACCCACAGCAGCAGCCTACTGGTTAATACTGATTTGATCAAAAGAAAAGTTAATTTTTAAATGTGGCTTCACAATTTGGATTTATGTTCTTTTTTACTTGGAACTGGAAGTTGATATTTACATTGAAATTAATTTTTTTAAATATATATCTGTATTGATTTCAGAGAGGAAGGGAGAGGGAAATAGAGAAAGAAACATCAGTGATGAGAGAGAATCATTGATTGGCTGCCTCCTGCACACCCCCTACTGGCGATCAAGCCCGCAACTCAGGCATGCACCCCTGACCAGAATCGAACCTGGAACCCTTCAGTCCGCAGGCCGACGCTCTATCCCACTGAGCCAAACCAGCTAGGGCTGAAATTAATTATTTGCAAAGACTGTGTATATAGCGTATCAAATTTATTTCCAATGCAATATTATACACGATAAGCAAAAGTTCACATATGGATCTTCATGTTCAATTTTCTAAGGGAAAGTTCCATAGTTTTCATCATTATCTGAAAAAAATTAAGAACCATGTCTCTATGCCTAAATTAGACATATGTTCATTTGGCCTAGTTTTCCCCAAGAGAAAATAGAATAGGAAAGAGAAACCAGGTAGACTATTAGTGGATGGCCTATCAGTTTCATTCTTGAGAATCTTATCTCGTTTCCCATGCCTGTCTTATCACTCCTGATCTCTCTGGAAACCTCTGAGTTCCTTACCTAACTTAGAGGGACCGCTTCAGTGTGAGCTGGTATGGACTACGTACAGCTGGGTCTAAGGTTGTTTTGGCCAACCCAACAAACTGTTTAGTTTTCTTTCTTTTCTTTTTTTTTAAATATATATTTTATTGATTTTTTACAGAGAGGAAGGGAGAGGGATAGAGAGTCAGAAACATCAATGCGAGAGAAACATCGAACAGCTGCCTCCTGCATACCCCCTACTGGGGATGTGCCCGCAACCAAGGTACATGCCCTTGACTGGAATCGAACCTGAGGCCCTTCAGTCCGCAGGCCGACGCTCTATCCACTGAGCCAAACCGGTCAGGGCCTGTTTGGTTTTCTTGATTAAACACCAGAAGATCTATATTCACATCATCACCTCTGGGTAAAAGGTCACAAAACCCTCTCCCTTGGTACATGAGATTTAACTCTTGATTAACTTTCTCATTGTTTTACTAGAAACCTGTTAAAAGTGGTATTTGTCAACAATGTCATTCTCATACACTGCTGGTGGGGATGCAAAATGGTTTAGCCACTCTGCAAACGATGTAGCAGCTTCTGAAACTGTTAAACATACACCTACCATGTAAGAAAAAAAAATGTCCATGTAGCCAAAACCGGTTTGGCTCAGTGGATAGAGCGTCGACCTGCGGACTGAAAGGTCCCAGGTGCGATGCCGGTCAAGGGCATGTACCTGGGTTGTAGGCACATCCCCAGTGGGGAGTGTGCAGGAGGCAGCTGATCGCTGTTTCTCTCTCATCGATGCTTCTAACTCTCTATCTCTCTCCCTACCTCTCTGTAAAAAAAAAAAAAAATCAATAAAATATATTTAAAAAAATGTTAGGGCAAATACTTATACATGAGTGTTCATAGCAGTTTATTTGTAATAGTAAAAAACTGAACCCAAATGCCCATCGATGAGCAAATTGTGGCATATATATCCAATGGAATACTTAGCACAAAAAGAAATGGAATACTGACACACATGGTAATACAGGTAAGTCTCAAAATAAGTGAAAGAAACCTGACCAAAAAAGAGTGCATTCTGTATGATTCCACTTAATAAAATCTCTAGAAAATGAAAACTACTCTATAGCGACAGAAAGCAGACTGCTGGGAGGGGGCTGTGGGAGGAGAGGGAGGGGTTACCAAGGGAAGGAGAAAACTTTTGGGGGTTGCTGCATGTGTTCACTATTTTGACTGTGGTGATTTCATGGTTGTATGCATATGACAAGACGTATCAAATCGTATGGTTTTAGTATTTGCTAATTCTTGTATGTCTTTTATGCCTCAGTAATGCTGTTTAAAAAAAAAGTGTCCGTACTTGCTACTTGTGAGGGCTGGACCCAAACGAGTCCCTTACAGGTACATCCAGGTCGCAGTCATGCATTCTGAAGATTTCATATATTTCAATCGGGTCTTGGCTCAAACAGGAAGCCCTCTCCCGCTACCTTAACCATCCCCTCGGCCAGCCACCATTTTCTCACATCTGAACCTTTTTTTATTGTTAATCCTCACCCGATATTTTTCCCATTGGTTTTCAGAGAGTGGGAGGGAGGGGGGAGGGAGACAGAGAGAAACATCTCTCACACAGATTGGTTGCCTCCCACATGCGCCCCAAAGGCCTGGGACCCTTCAGTCCGTGGGCTGCCGCTCTATCCACTGAGCCAAACCGGCTAGGGCTCATACCTGTACCTTTTCTTCCAAGCATCTTAACCAAGTCGCATGTCTCACCAGTCTCAATTCTCTTCCTAATTCCCCCTTTATTCCCAAGAACACAGTACTAGCTTCCCTACCCTGATGCTCTGCGGCTCACTCCCCACTCCATCTCAGTCCTTCTTTCCACCTTGATCCCTTGGTCATGAGGGCTGTGCTGGCAAGCAAACTTTTAGAAAGCGACACTATGGCCTTGCTTTTTATATATATACTAGAGGCCTGGTGCACAAAATTTGTGGACGGGGGGGTGGGGGTTCCCTCAGCCCAGCCTGCACCCTCTTGTAGTCTGGGACCCCGCGCTCCTTACCACCTGCCTGCTTGTTGCTCCTTACCACTCAGCTCACTGCTCCTTAGCACTGCTGGAGGTGGGAGAGGCTCCCGCCACCACCCCTGTGCTCAAAAGCTTCTGGCTGAGCAGCGCTCCCCCTGTGGGAGTGCACTGACCACCAGGGGGCAGCTCCTGCATTGAGCATCTGCCCCCTGGTGGTCAGTGAGTGTCATAACAACCAGTCATTCTGCTGTTTGGTTGATTTGCATATTAGCCTTTTATTATATAGGATACTAGAGGCCCGTTGCACAGATGGGGTCCCTGGCCTGGTGGGCAATAGGGGCCCAATTGGGCATCTCGCCCAGTATTGATCAGGCTGATCCGGCCGGCCAGCTGGAGGGACCACGGGAGGTTGGCCGGCAGCAGGAGGTTGGCTATGGGAGCACACTGACCACTAAGGGGCAACTCCTGTGTTGAGCATCTGCCCCCTGGTGGTCAGTGCGCTGTCATAGCAACCAGTTGAAAGGGTTGCTTAGGCAGATCCTATATAATAAAAGCCCAGCAACTGACCAAGTCAACCAGTGGCTACAATGCCTACTGACCACTAGGGGAAGATGCTCAACACAGGAGCTGCCCCCTAGTGGTCAGTGCGCTCCCACAGGGGGAGCACCACTTGGCTGACCAGGCTGAGCCGCTGATCCTCGTAGGAAAGTCCCCACCAGTGCACAAATCTGCCTGGGGCCTCTAGTATCTATAATAATAAAAGAGTGATATGCTAATTAGACCGGACCTCCTTCCTGACAAAGCCTGAGTCCCAGGTGCTGGAGGGAAGCCGACGCTGTCAGCTGGTGGCAAGAAGGCCTACTGTTGCACAAATTTTCGAGCATCAGGCTTTTAATGTTTATATACATAATTTCTATTTTACTTCAGACAGGAAGGGATGTGCCCTTGCCCGGAATCAAACCCGGGACCCTTCAGTCTGCAGGCCAAACCGGCTGGGGCCCCTCTGGCCTTTCTTGATGGCAGAAGAGACAAGCGGCTGTCTTCCCAGGAATGCGGGACTAACCGCCAGGTCTCCCGTTGTCCCGGCCGTGAATGCGGTCCCACAATCAGAGAAGCCCGCACCGGGGACGGCTCCCACCCGCCCACTGCGTCCCTGGGGGCGGCCCTGGGCCTGTTCGCAAGGCCCCCACGGGGCTCCGAGGCCCCGGGGGCAGGGGGGGAGG
>NW_006292908.1:2808142-2808763 GCF_000327345.1 Myotis davidii
TAGGGGAAGATGCTCAACACAGGAGCTGCCCCCTAGTGGTCAGTGCGCTCCCACAGGGGGAGCATCACTTGGCTGACCAGGCTGAGCCGCTGATCCTCGTAGGAAAGTCCCCACCAGTGCACAAATATGCCTGGGGCCTCTAGTATCTATAATAATAAAAGAGTGATATGCTAATTAGACCGGACCTCCTTCCTGACAAAGCCTGAGTCCCAGGTGCTGGAGGGAAGCCGACGCTGTCAGCTGGTGGCAAGAAGGCCTACTCTTGCACAAATTTTCGAGCATCAGGCTTTTAATGTGTATATACATAATTTCTATTTTACTTCAGACAGGAAGGGATGTGCCCTTGCCCGGAATCAAACCCGGGACCCTTCAGTCTGCAGGCCAAACCGGCTAGGGCCCCTCTGGCCTTTCTTGATGGCAGAAGAGACAAGCGGCTGTCTTCCCAGGAATGCGGGACTAACCGCCAGGTCTCCCGTTGTCCCGGCCGTGAATGCGGTCCCACAATCAGAGAAGCCCGCACCGGGGACGGCTCCCACCCGCCCACTGCGTCCCTGGGGGCGGCCCTGGGCCTGTTCGCAAGGCCCCCACGGGGCTCCGAGGCCCCGGGGGCAGGGGGGGAGG
>NW_006292908.1:2808996-2818278 GCF_000327345.1 Myotis davidii
GGGCGGGTCAGAGCGTGGGTGCATCCGCGCGAACCAGCCCTCCGTGCGGGAGGAAGGGAGGACAGACGGTGATGAGCCGGACCAGGCGGGGGGCTGGGACTAGGCCGGGAAGCGAGGAGCGCGGTGCCTGGTCTCCCCAGCTCTACCTGACGGGGCTGCCATTCACCCAGTGGGGCTGGAAGGTGGCTGGGCTGGGAACGGGGAATCCAGGTCCCCGAGGGGCAATGCCTGACGCCTGCCTGGGGAGAGAGGAAGCTGAGCACATGTAAATAGGAGGCTTCGTTTCCTCCTTTATTTCTTTTGCTCCGAGAGGACGTTTTTGGTAGCCCAGTGTCAGGAATTCTATCTCCGGCTCCGCAGTGGTTCGCTCCCCAGTCCCGCGGTGACCAGTAGCCTCCGGGTCTCGGAGCCCAACCTGGACCAGAGAAGCTTCCCGAGGCCATGCTGACGCTCCGGGCGCTCCTGGGGGGCCAGGGGGCCAGTCGCAGCCCATGGAGATGCCGTTCAATTCCGAATCCCACGACCACCAGCTGCTGTCAGGTGAGAAGCAGTGTTCTCTCTCTCTCTCTCTCTCTCTCTCTCTCTCTCTCTCTCTCTCTCTCTCTCGGTGGTTTGGGGGTGGGGGTCACATGGCTCTATCGGTGTCATCAGTATGACTGGCATGCTGCATCGCCCACGCGTCACTACCAGGCACTACCAGCTCTGCAGCGCGAGCACAGTCACGTGACGTTCTTGTGAATTCCGGCACTCACATTCTCATGGCACTCACATTCTCATGGACCGCCTTCCTCCTTTAAGTCCTCAAATCACCCGTTTTCCCCATTATAGTCACCTTATCACCGATCTGTCAGTATTTGATACTCCCCTTTTAAAATCTTTTCTTTTTTTTTAAAATATATTTCTATTGATTTCAGAGAGGAAGGGTAAAGGAGAGCGAGAGAGAGAAACATCAGTGATGAGAGAGAATCATTGATTGGCTCCCTCTTGCATGCCCTGCAACCCGGGCATGTGCCCTTGGCCAGAATGGAGCGGGGGACCCTTCAGTCCACAAGGCGGCTATCCACTGAGCCAAACCAGTTAGGGCGCAAGTTACTTTATTTTTATGATTCTGTTTCCTCAGTATACGTACATACTAATTCATGTCTTGGAGGTTCTTTTCAGGATCATGTCTATCTATTACTCCAGAAAAAGGGACCTCAAAACAGTGAGCTAAAAGATCAGGCGTTTTTAAACCATGTTATTTCCCTTGGTTCTGCAGGTCATCAGGTTGGGCGGGGTTCGGCTGGGCAGTTATATTTTCAGGTCTTGCCTGAGATCCTCATGCAGTCCTCTGGTGGCTCAGCTAGGGCCGGTCTAAGCCGGTATCAGGTACACGTGTTGGCTGTTGGTGCTTTCTATGGCTTGGGCCATGTACGTATCTCTAGCACACTAGTCCAGACTCTTCCACGGGGCAGCTAGTTTCCAAACTCAGACAGAGGCCGAGCCCTGGGAGGCAAAGCACTTTCTAACCTGTTTGTGTTACTTGTGTTAATATGTCATTCACCAAGCAAGTCACATAACCAGTTCCAGAGTCATTGTGGGTGAGAACTACACAAGGATTTAGATCAGCCGTGGGCAAACTACGGCCCGCGGGCCGGATCCGGCCCGTTTGAAATGAATAAAACTAAAAAAAAAAAAAAAAGACCGTACCCTTTTATGTAATGATGTTTACTTTGAATATATATTAGTTCACACAAACACTCCATCCATGCTTTTGTTCCGGCCCTCCGGTCCAGTTTAAGAACCCATTGTGGCCCTCGAGTCAAAAAGTTTGCCCACCCCTGGGTTAGATACTGGGGGAACAGGATTCAGTGGGGCCCATCCTATATAATAAAAGCCTAATATGCAAAGCAACTGAACAGTGGAACGACCAATG
This sequence comes from Myotis davidii, assembly GCF_000327345.1. Classification (NCBI taxonomy): domain Eukaryota; kingdom Metazoa; phylum Chordata; class Mammalia; order Chiroptera; family Vespertilionidae; genus Myotis; species Myotis davidii. The sequence goes on from NW_006292908.1 coordinate 2,810,912, forward strand.
GAATGACGAGTCACTATGATGTGCACTGACGACCAGGGGGCAAATGCTCAACACAGGAGCTGCCCCCAGCCCACAGGCCCCAGGCCAGCCAAGGCAGGTGCCAGCGGCACCTCCCCACCCCCCATCACCCCACTGGGCCCCTCCAAGGTGGGTGTCAGTGGAGACCCCCCCAATTGCTCCACCAGTCACCCCAAAGATCAGCTCTGATCGCCAGCCAGGCCTAGGGACTCTACCCATGCACGAGTTTCATGCACCGGGCCTCTAGTTATTACTATAACAAGCACCACAGGCTCTAGCTGAGATCCTATATATAAACCCTGAGAACCGACCTGGCTGGTACTAAGTTCTTTATAAATAGTAGCCCCTGTTATTTTTAGTACAATAATTCTGACCCAGACTTTGTTCAGATATCCTACAGGGTCTCATTTTCACATCATATTTTGCTGCTGCTTTATTTTGGACCTCCCATTGCTGCTGTGTTTTTTCTAAGAAATTCAACTTCTATTATCCCTTTCTTTTACTCTAGATCTTCTGCCTCTTTTTAGTTTTGGAGCATCTTTATTTTATTTATTTTATATTATTTATCCTGTATTTAGAATTTGTCTTTCTTTAAAAATCTGTTCTAAGGCCTCTAGTTCTCATCTTTTCTGAGAATCACTGGGCCTTCTCCTTAAAGTTGTACATAAATTGGTATACATATTATATTGCATCTGTTTGTTTCTCTTAGAGTGCGTATAAAATAACACTTTTAATTATAGTCATATACAAAAGTGCATTTATAAAATGTAGAAAGACACAAAACAGAAAGTTTAAATAACCTGCAAGTCTATTGAGAGATAGTCACTGCTAACATTTATGTATCCTTCAAATAATTTAACTATTCAACAAATACTTATTGTTGATAAATGCTTATTAGTTAATAAGATCATAGCTTATTATTATTGTCCAAATAATATTATTATTATTGAGAGGGTTTACTCTGTGCCAGGCACTGCTCTAAGTGTGAGGGATATAGCAGTGAACTGAACAGACAAGACTTTGCTCTCAAGGAGCTTACATTCTAGTGGGGAAAACAGGAAATAAATAAGTATACAGTATAGTATCAGGTAGTAATAGTGGTTATGGAAAAAATAAACCAAATGTATCAGTCAGTATTCTAGCAGAAGACAGTGGGCTCATTCAATTGGGGTAACTCAAAGTTTCGTGAAAAAGATGGGCAGGGTCACAGAAATCAACAAGGGATGGAGAACAGCCTGTAGACAAACAATGATGAGCACTTACTACCGTTAGGTCTTAGTTACAAGGGGAGAGATTGATTACCAGATCCGAGTGTGGGTAGCTATAGGATAGAGCTGCCCAATAGGAGCTGTGGCCTTTGCTAAAAGAAACACAATTACTTTCAATTCCTGGCCCAGGAAGAGGGAAGCCAGGATGGGAGGGAAGCCAGGATGTAGGGCAGTGGTTCTCAACCTGTGGGTCGCGACCCCTTTGGCGGTCAAACAACCCTTTCACAGGGGTCGCCTAAGACCATCCTGCATATCAGATATTTACATTATGATTCATAACAGTAGCAACATTACAGTTATGAAGTAGCAATGAAAATAATTTTATGGTTGGGTCACAACATGAGGAACTGTATTTAAAGGGCCAGAAGGTTGAGAACCACTCATAGGGTAACCAACTCATCCCAGTTTGCTTAGAATTTAGCACTGAAAGTCCCACATCCTGAGCAGCTCCTCTGTTAGGGGCAAATCAGGAAAATTGGTCACTCTACGATTCTCCTCCCACTTTTGGCTAAATTTAATTGCAAGCCAGAAAGCACAAAACCCCAAGTGAAGCAGTGCATAAACTAATATCCACCTCCTGAGGCACAGAGCAGGGTGAACAGTAGATGTACGGGTGTGAAGGGACAATATCCATCACAGCCCAGCCCTTTTAACCTATGCCAGTGGTCGGCAAACTCATTAGTCAACAGAGCCAAATATCAACAGTACAACGATTGAAATTTCTTTTGAGAGCCAAATTTTTTAAACTTAAACTATATAGGTAGGTACATTCAACTTTAAATTCACGGTTTTTGTCTTCCGGTTTTCTTTGTTTCTTCTTTGTAGCCATCTCAAAGAGGGCACCTAAAAAAATGTATCATTTTATAATAATAAAGCCACCAACGCAAAAGAATTACAATTCTTAAATTGATGACAGAAATACCTGTAGGATTTGCAGCTGGTTGGAAAAATACAGGTAACTTTATGCTTCAAGTAGGTACTTTTGTCACCCGCGCGCGATTTGCGGAGCAACTAGCACTAACCACTGCACAATGAGACTGCTGACTGGCTCACTCAACTCGTGCATGAATCGCATGCCTTCCCTGCGCTGTGCATCCCGCGGCCCGCCTGCGCCTGACCAACAGACACTGCCCACTTCTTCTAACGCCACTTCTTCCAAATAGACTCGCCCAGGCCGAAAACCAACTTCTGCACATGGGCCACGAAGTTTCAATCGCACTGTATGTGTGCCCGCATGTGGTATTTTGTGGAAGAGCCACACTCAAGGGGCAAAGAGCCACATGTGGCTCGCTAGCCGCAGTTTGCCGACCACTGACCTATGCTATCCACCTTTGTCCTTTGTTTAGATTGTTGTGTTCCCAACACAGCAGAAAAAGTCTTAAGCTGCCATTTCATTGCAGGTTGACATATAATGAAATCATACTTCCACCTGAAACCTAAAACTTCACTGCCACCAGTGCTGTTCATATATATTTTGCTGAATTTATTTTTAAATATTTGATTTTTTGATACAATTTCTCATTGTATACAGAAATACAATTGGTGTTTGTATATTGCTGTAAGAAACTTGTTTACCAGTTCTAATAGCTTTTTTGAGACACGTTAGGATTTTCTATACTATATGTGATTGTGTCATCTGTAAGTAAAGACAGTTTGACTTTGTTCTTTCTTATTTATATGTTTCAATTATTTTTTATATCTTATTGCATTGGCTAGGAATACTGAATAGAAGTTGTACAATGTTGAACAGAAGTGGTAAAAGAGGGTATCTTTGCTTTGCTGCCTTGTTCCTAAAAGAAAAGCATTCATTTAACCATTAAGTATAATGTTAGCTGTTGGTTTTTCTTTGCTTTTTATTGGAGTAGTTAATTTACATATAATATAGTTGATGTTTGGATTTAAATGTACCTTCTCCTTATTTGTTTTTATTCATCCCATGTTTGGTCTCTTTAGTCTCCTTTTTTTGCCTAATTTTGCATTATCAGGTTTTTGTTTTAAATTTTTCTATTAATTTTATTGATTATACATTCTTTCATTATTATTTACTAGTTACCTCATAGTAGCTTTTCTCAGATGTGATTCTGTGAGAGAATTGAGCCCAAGTACTCTAAGCATCCATTATAAGTAATATATTAATGTCTCTCCTATTATGATATCTATGTACCATTTTGGGGAGAATTAAGAAAATAGTCACTTGCCGTAGCCGGGTTTGCTCAGTGGATAGAGTGTCGGCCTGCAGACTGAAGCGTCCCGGGCTCAATTCCGGTCAAGGGCATGTACCTTGGTTGCGGGCACATCCCCAGTGGGAGGTGTTCAGGAGGCAACTGGTCGATGTTTCTCTGTCGTTGATGTTTCTAGCTCTCGCTCTCTCCCTTCCTCTCTGTAAAAAATCAATAAAATATTTTTTTAAAAAATAGTCACTCGCCAAAAACTGTTTGGCTCAGTGGATAGAGCGTCGGCCTGCAGACTGAAAGGTCCCAGGTTCGATTCCGGTCAAGGGCATGTACTTGGGTTGCGGGCACATCCCCAGAAGATGTGCAGGAGGCAGCTGATCGATGTTTCTCTCTCATCGATGTTACTAACTCTCTATCCCTCTCCCTTCCTCTCTGTAAAAAAATCAATAAAATATATTTTAAAGAAAAATAGTCACTCAAATCACTTTCTTACAGAACCCTGGTTGAAAAATGTTGCCTTCAAAATTACAAAAGTAATTTATTGTACTTTATCTTTTTTTAATGTTTTTATTTATTTTCTCTTTTTTGAGAGAGAGGAAGGAATAGGGATAGAAACATCGATGAGAAAGAAATATCATCAATTGGTCAGCTCCTGCACACACACACACACACACCCCACCCCCACTGGGAGTTGAGCCCACAACCCAGCATATCCCCTGATCAGGAATCGAACCATGACCTCCTGATTCATAGGTCGACACTCAACCAATGAGCCACCGTGGCCGGCTGTGGTGTGCTTTTTATAGTAATAAACACCACTTAACACTGGGCTGACAATCAAGAAATTCAATGGAGCTCCTACTGTTGTTGAGCAAGGAATGGCCTTCTCAAAAATCAACTCAAAAGAGATTTCTGGCCCCACCTCTCTGACCTTTTCCTAATTTACACTCCTTAGCAAGGAAGTTTGGTCAGTGACTGACCAAAGTTGGCTAACTCAAAAAAGGGCTAATGCATTCTTGGCCAATTCGGTTGGTAATAATAAGGACAAAAGAGATGGAGGAGTATCTATAGACATTTTTTTTTATAATTTTGGATTCTGTTTTGACTATTATTCCTGGGCATGATGCCTCTTTCTTTACCCTAATGATAGCCTCTGACCAGCCTGGTTGGTATACCCTCTCCGTGACAGCCTGGGTACTGCTGCCTCCCCATCCACCCCCAACTTTTTCACACTGCTTACCTTACAAACGTTGATGAATTGTTTATGTATCAGCTCTAATTTAGTCTAACTTTCCTAGTCACTGTGACTAGATTTTGGTATTCTCAGATCTCCTGTAACAAACATACAGATCAAATCTGGTAAGCCACTTCTTTCACTATTGTGGTCCATTAACTTCCCGAGTTTTCCTAATTTCCCTCTCAGAGGGTAGTTTTGGGTTTTGCAGCGCTCCCATATTGTGATGACATCTGTTTCACCTGAAACTTTCTTACAGTCTAGAGAACACATTCCATTTGAATTTTGTTTATTGTTCTAGATGGTGAGACCAAGACCAAGACTGGAGAGCTGGCTTCAGAGGAAGGAATCACAGCAGAAACTGAACCATTGACTGAAGAGTCTGACAGCCCCAGAGACGATGTTCTCCAGGATTCTGAATGCAGAGAATTCCATGAATTGGGGGATACATTAAATGAAAAGGAGAAGAACCGCTTTAAAAGAAGACAACATAACTGTGATGAATGTGGGCAAAGCTTTGCTTGGAGTACAGGCCTCATTAGGCATCAAAGAAGCCATTGGGAGAAACCCTATGAATGTGGTAAGTGTGGGAAGGCCTTTAGTGTGAGCTCAGCTCTGGTTCTGCATCAAAGAATTCATACTGGGGAGAAACCCTATCCTTGTCATTGGTGTATTAAAAGTTTCAGTCGGAGCTCAGACCTTATTAAACATCAAAGAGTCCACACTGGTGAAAAACCCTATAAATGTGATGAATGTGGGAAAGCCTTCAGTCAGAGCTCAGATCTCATTATACATCAGAGAATCCACACAGGAGAAAAACCCTATCAGTGCAGCCACTGTCGTAAAAGTTTTAGTCAGCGCTCAGACCTGGTGAAACACCTGAGAATCCATACTGGAGAGAAGCCTTATACATGTAACCAGTGTAACAAACATTTTAGTCAGAGTTCTGATGTTATAAAACATCAAAGAGTCCACACTGGTGAAAAACCATATAAATGTGATGTGTGTGGGAAAGCCTTCAGTCAGAGCTCTGACCTTATTCTGCATCAGAGAATCCATACTGGGGAGAAACCATATCCATGTGATCAGTGTAGCAAAAGTTTCAGTCAGAACTCAGACCTTATTAAACATCGAAGGATCCACACTGGAGAGAAACCCTATAAATGTAATGAATGTGGGAAGGCTTTTAATCAGAGTTCAGTCCTTATTCTGCATCAGAGAATCCACACTGGAGAGAAACCCTATCCGTGTACTCATTGTAGCAAAACGTTCAGCAGACTTTCAGATCTTATTAATCATCAGCGAATTCACACTGGAGAGAAGCCTTACCCATGTGACCAGTGCAGTAAAATGTTTAGTCGAAGATCAGATCTTGTGAAGCATCATAGGATTCATACGGGTGAGAAACCATATGAATGTGATGAATGTGGGAAAACCTTCAGTCAGAGCTCCAACCTTATTCTACATCAGAGAATCCACACAGGAGAGAAACCCTATCCGTGCAGTAATTGTTCTAAAAGCTTTAGTCGTCGTTCAGACCTTGTTAAACATCAAAGAATCCACACTGGAGAGAAACCATATGCATGTAATCAGTGCAATAAAAGTTTTAGTCAAAGCTCGGACCTCACTAAACATCAGAGAGTGCACTCTGGGGAGAAGCCCTATCATTGCAACAGTTGTGAGAAAGCCTTCAGTCAGAGTTCTGACCTTATTCTTCATCAGAGAATTCACACTGGAGAAAAACCATACCCATGCACACAGTGCAGCAAAAGTTTCAGTCAGAACTCGGACCTTATCAAACACCAGAGAACCCACACCGGGGAGAAACCATACAAATGTAATGAGTGTGGGAAAGCCTTTAGTCAGTGCTCAGCTCTGAGCCTACATCTGAGGATCCACACTGGGGAGAAACCGTATTGGTGTGATCAGTGTGGCAAAAGCTTTAGTCGGAGCTCTGATCTCATTAACCATCAAAGAATCCACAATGGTGAAAAGCCATATAGATGTGATACATTTGGGAAAGCCTTTGGCACATGCACTGATGTTACTGAACATCAGAGAATCCACACTGGGGAGGGACCCCACCCATGTATTCAGTGCAGCAGTTGTTTTACCCAAATCTCTGAACTTATTGATCATGAGAAAGTCCATTCTGGCCAAGACAATCTAATTGTGACGAATGTGAGAAAACCTTTAGTGTACACACCAACTTTATTCAGTACCAGAGACACTATACTGGAAAAAAGTTTATGAATGCTATTGATGATTATGAAAAAGGTTTTAATCAATGCTCAACTCTTGTACTACATTTAGAAGAAAAAAAAAACAACACCCACAGTGGAGAGAAAAACATTGATTCAATTGTTATAATGAAGGTTTAACTCAGAAATTCTGAGGAGTAATCCTGTGTTGTGGGAAAATGTTCAATGTGAATTAAAATTATATCAAATGTCAGCAACAATGGAAATTTGTATCTGCTATAATGTGAGAAAATCTCTAATCTTATCAAATACAACCCATGAGAGTTTTAAAAGTATTAAGAACCTTACCAGATATTGTAAAAATCAGTGTTGTGGGTGTGCAATCAGAACTTAGAAATATATTAGTATTATAACCTGAAATCTTTAGTGAGCCCAAATTACCTATCACATATCAGAGAAGTTATTTTAGATA
>NW_006292908.1:2818320-2830360 GCF_000327345.1 Myotis davidii
TAAAATTCCTCATATTTAATTGGCAATCACTCTGATATCACACCTATCTCCTGACATCTGGAGAGTTCTACCTTATGTTAATGCTAGTAATCATTAAATCCAGTGTATGAACATATGATGCTATTCTGATACTAAATTTATTAACTACACAACTCCAGTGCTCCATTTTCTAAAAAAAAAAAAAAAAGGTTTTGTAGCCTAGTTTTGGTTTTCCTAGTGAGAAGGAGTTTTTAAGTTCCTGTGATGTACATAGCAAATATGGATCTATTTTGCTTTCAGTAATGAAGCCTATAAGCTTTAGTGGTTTGAAGTAATTTCTTCAATACTACCATTTAATCACAGCTTAAATATGTGAAATAATAAAAAATATTTCATATGTCAAAGTATGATTTCTCTACTACATTATTTTCATCTATAAATTGAACAAAAGTATAAAGTAATACCCCATGACTAATTTGTGTAGCATATTCTGTTTAAAAATACCTACCCACTGATTTTTTAGGTGGCAACATTCATCAGACATTTGTTGATTTCTGACATGCCTATTAATAATAGGCTACATATATGCAATGTTTTCTACTGAAAAATAAAGTTTTTTTTAACTCTAATTGTCTTTCTGGTATTAACCATTTTTTAAAATTATGCTATCATATACTTTGAATATCCTCTATAATTATCTAATTAATATTTCAGTCCAATAGGAATTGTCAAATTACTATGTGCAAGGCACTTGTTAAAGCTTTATAGTCTACCCAAAGTTTGTGTACAAGGGTTTGTGTACTGTCCCAACAAAGCATGTATTATTTAAGACTGCTGTCTATACAGAAAACGTATAGCTCAATGTAATCATAAAGGTAAACAAGATATTTACTAGTAGCCCTAGCCGGTTTGGCTCAGCAGATGGAGCATTGGCCTGCGGACCAAAGGGTCACGGGTTCGATTCTGGTCAAAGGCAGTTACCTTGGTTGCAGGCTCCTGCCCAGCCCAGGCCCAGGCCCCTGGTTGGGGCTCATTTAGGAGGAAACCAACTGATGTGTTTTTCTCACATTGATGTTTCTGCCTTTCCCTCTTTCTTCCACTTTCCCTAAAAATCAATGGAAAAATATTCTCGGTTGAGGATTAACAACAAAAAGATACTTGTGAGAGCTCTGAGGAGGTCGGGTTCAGTTCTGATTGGAAAGCTTTGTGGAGTTCCTGAGACTTGAAGTTTGAAGGATGGGGTAGGGGCATAAAGGCAGGGAGAGAATAGTCAGCAAAGGCACAGAAGCAAGGAAGTGTAAGAAATGATGTGGAGTGTAGTGCTTAGTCATTAATTCACTCAAACATTCAGTGCCAGGCCCTGTACTAAAGTGCTGCTGAAGGAAAAAAATAAAGGGTTCCTGCCGTCAAACTTACGTGTTATGGAAATAATAACTGGGACATGTACTTAAAAAGAATAAAGTGGAATTAAAAATGAAGTAAAAGAAAAGACAGTTGAGGAGTGTGATAGTAAACAGGCACTTAAAGTTCCCAGGGTTTAGTGTCATCTAAAAAGTATTAGGTGGTGGGAGTAGATATATTTCTGCATTTTGCTCTCAAGACAATGGAGAGCCATTAGGATCTTTGAACCAGGGAATGGCATGCTCACTTCCCTGTTTTATGAAGTCTAAGATTAAAAGGAGGAAAGAGAGCAAAAAGGAAAACTACGTGAAAGTCTGGAAATAAAATCATGAGGCCCAGAAGTAGAGGAGCTTGAAGGTACTGACATGATAAGTTGAGAAATGAGTAGGGAGACAATGAGTAGGGAGACAATCAATTATTGTCTGTTCTTTGGAGAATTTAATAAAAGTGAAAAAGAAAAATAGGGTAATCAATTTTATATTGAAGTTTAGCAATCTCTCTTGAGTGAAATGTTAAGAGCTAACTGTTTACTACACATTTCTCCTGTGTCCTACTGGTAAACTTATGTTCATGAATTTAACATACATCCAATGATGTTTTCCTCCTCAATTTCCTATCCTGGTGAATTGCTCTACTAAACATTCTTGCTATCCAGATAAAATAACATAGCTATCCTACACACCTCATCCTCCCTGTTTTCTAAATATAGTAGTCCAGAAAAATGAGTACATACCAGCATGGAGACTGAGACGCATCCGTGAGGTAAGAAAAAACCAAAGTGTTGTTCTTTAAGCTAAAGGAAATTGTCTATTATGCAAATATTGCTGATGGCTCAAGCAATATGCCTAATAAATGACTATTAGAATCAGCAGGACAGAGATCAGCAAACTTGACTAGAACTTTTAACATAAATTTGTATGATGTAATGTCACTCCTCTCATTCGTGATATTTTTTTTTCCCCCTGATCAGTCTGGCTAGCTTATCAGTTAATATTTTTAAAAAACTAGCTTTTTTATTTCTAAACCTTTTCTATTACTATATTACCTTCAAAAATGTGTAAAAAATTTTTTGAAACTTCAAAGAAACAAGACACTTTGTTCTCTTCTCAGTAACTAATCATGTCGCTTCTTTCCTCATTCAAAGTTCAATCATAGTCCCACCACTGGCTAGCCAGGTCTCCCATGATCCGGCGCTGCCCATAACCCTCACCCCACTTTTCTCTGGCCTCATCCACTACGTCCCCCCAAGTTCATTCTGCTGGAGATACACTGGCCTCCTTGTTGTTTCTTGAACAAATGACGCACTGTTCCCACATCGAGTCCTTGATACCGTGTTCACATGCCTGGAACATCTTTCCTCGGGTCCACTTGCTTTCTTATCCTCACTGGTCTTTCATCGGCTCTCGCGTTCTCAGTGAAACCTTCCCTGAACGACCTTCCTACATGGCAGTCCTTTCCTCCTGGATTTTCGTATCCCTCTTTCCGGATTTTCTTCTTATTCACTGACATAAAATGTTTTTTAGTGTTTTTTCTTTTTACTGCCACATGTAGTCTCCACACACAGGGGCAACAAATGTAAACCCCAGAAGCCCTGGGCTTGAGCAATTTCAAATCCACAGGCCTGAGAATCAAATGAGGGCCACCAAGAACCATGGGAGGGGAATGGAGGTCATGGGGAGGGACTCCTAGGGTCACATACAGAAAACACTTGAGGGGAATGCCCCCAGAAGAATGGCTGCAGCAGAGATAGCAGCGTCATCCCTTCTCAGTCCGAGAATGAAGGATAGGAAGAGAGATTCCTGAAGACACAACCATGTGAAAAGCTTTTCACCCACAGACATTCCCAACATCAACGTTCAGTTATTACTGGTACATAAAGTATGTGTGTGTGGCGTGTGGTACAGAGAGTGCAGTAACAAATGGCAGAGGTTGACAGGCCAAATCATGGAAGGCCATGCTAATTTTATTAACCTATATATATAGTGCATAAAGTGTAAGTCTAGAATTTAAAATTACAGAGGTTTCTACAAATCAATAAGAAAATACAAATAACCTATATTAATCAGGACAGAAACCCAATTCAGTTATCTTAAACAGGAAAGGGACTTTATTGGCTCACAAAACGTTAAAGTCCAGAGGTAGGGCAGGCTTTAGGCACAGCTGGATCGAGGGCCTCCAGAAAAATGACATCAGAACTCAGTTCTCTGTCCTTTCTGCTAGCCTCTGAGCTTCTCCTCGCTCTCCCCACATGGTACACACAGTCCTTAGTTCCTGGGATCTCCATGAGCCGTGTTGCCAATCGTTTCCGCAGTTTGCTGAGAGCTCTCTGTAGCCTGGCTTGAGTTACACGCCTATGCTTTCATCACTGCGGCTACGGTAAGGAGCTGCAGAACTCAGGGAGGCCAGACCTGGTCATGTGTTCAGCTAAGCCATAGGGAATGGGTTCCCCGCAATAAATAAGGGCTCTGTTACCAGAAGACGGAAAAGATGCTGTACAAACAAAGACAACATACACCCACACGTAACCCAGCTGGAAAGCAGGTAGCGGATGCGAACAAACAATCCATGGCCAATAAACATGAACATAACCTCAACCTTATCATTAATCAGGGAAATGGAATTAAGGATTTGTTGTTATTGTTGTTCAGATAAAGTAAGTGCAGGTAAGGCCATCTGGGGAAATGAGCATTTTCCCACCTTTAGGAAGGCTAAGGTGAGCCTATCAGGGAGTGCACGCTGATGTAATAATCCACCTTAGACAACGCCATCCTAAAGGAATATTCACACACATGCACAAAGATATATGAAAAAAGATTTACTTTGGCAATGTAAGAGCAGGAGAAAAAAATACCTTCAGTCATGGTATTTTCATAATATTGAATCCTATTAAAGAAATTTAAAGACCTCAGGAATAGGTTTTTTGAGACCAAAAAAAGGCAAGCTGTAGAACAGTACATATATGATCCTGTTTATGTAAAAATAGCTTTTATATGCTTATGTACATTCAAATGGAGATGTATGGAAAGGGGACTAGATAGATGTATACTAAACTCTGGGAAGTGGAATGTGATTGAAGTGCTGGAGAAAGTCTTTGTTCTTATACCTGTATCATTTATGCTTTATACATTGAGCTAGTAGTCATTTATACTTTCATAATTTTAAAAAAAAGAAACATGGGCAAACACAATTCATAACAGGAAATCCAAATGGCCAATAAACATAAGAAGAAATGTTCCTCATTATCAAAGGAAGGAAATACATTTTGCCTATCAGATTGGTGTGGGTGCCCACAGGCACTCTTATTATTGAGGAGTTGTAAACTGCTGTAAATTGGTAATCTTTTGGGTGGCATCTCTTAAAATGCTGAATGTGCACATTCTCTGACCCAAAAAATCCACTTGTATTTATCCTACAGAAATACCCACACAAGCAGCAAAATATACGTACAAGGATCTTAACCATACCTTTATCTATAATAATTTAAAAAAAGAACGAAATTATCCAGGGGTTGATTAAATAAATAACAGTATATTCATGCAATGGAACAGTATTTGTAGCCATGAAAAACAATGTCTATATCAAATTGAAAAGGAGGGGAGACAATTTCAGAGCAGTACATGTAAAATGGGGATATGTACCTACCTCATATGGTTGCTGTGAGGATTAAGAGTTAATCCATGGTAAAGCACTTCAAAACAGTGCCTTTATAGGAACCACAAGTGTCGGCTATTAACACATTTTTGCTTAAACTTGTATATGCCTAAGTCTGGAAGAATAACAGACCAAGTAATTATTACTTGTGAGTAAGACTATGAGAAAGAATGTTCTTTTTCACTTCATATTCTGTACTATAAAAAATCTTAATGAGTGAATTTAATAGTTTTCATTTTTGTTAACTATAAAAGATAAAAACCTCTGAACCATAAAAGATAAAATCTAAAATCAAGGTTTAACAGCCACTGCTCATGGCATTGTGGAAAAATTGATGTCTGTGGAGTTCACAGAACTAGATTTGAGTGTTAGCTCTACTTGGCCACATGCAAGTCACATGATCTCTGAATCCTGCTGTTTAGTCTACAAATCTAAGTGCGATAGGGAGGGTCTAATCCGATGCCTGGCATGCAGGTTATTTCAATACATATAATGCTCCCTTCAACCTACATTAATGCGGTAGACATACTGCTAAATGATCAAGTGCCAACTGGGTGTGAATGTAAGGAGCTTAACCTCCAAGAAACCCAGAATTTACCAGTAATGAGCAAAAGCTCAGTGGCTATTGGGTAGGTATCAGCAGTCTGCATGCCATTAACACTGACTGCTTGTTTGCTAACCAAAAGTTGCCACTGCTTGACAACTGCCAGATCACCATTTCATCAGAGGCTACGCAGCCTCCAGAATTGCTATGATTATCTGTGTGGGTATAGATAAATGTATAGATGAAATCATAAATCACTGAATAGTTATTTTAGGTTGATTTATCCACTGGGGATATAACCTAATCAGAAACAGCAAGTACACCAACCACTTTCTTTTCCTGTGGACCATCACCCAGTCTTTTTGGATCCAGCCATTTCCCCACTGAGCCCTGCCATAGCCTCAGAATGTTTCCTAAACAACCCATGGCTATGAGCTGGCAAGACAAACACCTATTTGCCAACTCTAACACTACTTTGTCTAAGCTCTCACGTTATACCAAACATCTTTGGCCTTTAAGACAAATCTACCACACTGAAGCTTCTTGGTATACAGAAAAGATATAAAATCGAAAAAAGCATGAAATGTCAACCACTGAGAGCTTGACCCCTTCTTACCTACTCTGATATTAAGAATCCTGTCATCCTAGCAGAATTCCAAATATGCCACCTCAAAGCCTACTTGGAAAGAAACCAGTGATCAATCAATCAGTCAATCAATCAACTCAAGATCATTGCATCTTGGAGCAGAGGAGTCTATAGCTTTATCGGACATTGACATGTTTCCTCTCAGCTACAGAAAAAAAGACCCAAACAAAAGTCCCTACATTTCCTTGTATAACTTAAAACACATTATATCATTACTACATATTTATAGTTCAATAAACCTTAATCTATAAAGCACATTTCTTATAATTATCAGAAAACCTATAAACAAGCCCCATTCTGCCTCGCTTCTCCACCAGCTGGCCTTGCATGTATTACTATGCTTTTTAATAGGCTCATGCAAATTTCACCTTCCATTTTTAAAATTTAATCCAAGCACCAGTTGTAACCAAAATCTCTGGAACTATGACATACTTATTCAAATGGGTCATTTTCCACACAATGATGCCCACTATAAGAAAGCCTTTTCTCATTTTCTGTATTTTAACTTCCAGAGCTTTCCACTGAACAGTAGAACCACAGTACTTCAGATTCTCAGCCAAGGAGTATATAACCCTACTACTACAATGCATTACTTTCATACATTTATAAAAATGTGTTAAGACTTAAAATTTTTAAAAAATAGTTCAATCAATTCTGATAGTTAATAAACTAGTTGTTAATAACCTAGTCGTTTACTTTTTAAATAGAACAATCCATTCAACTTAACATGTAAGTACAACCTCAATGCTAATAGAGATTGATTAGTTTTATAAAACCTCCAAACTGTGATAGAATTTTAGACTCACCTCTGAGGAATGCTGGAGAGATGGTTAGGATTAGCAGTTTGAGCTGTCTTCCTTTCCCCCAAATACAGCACCCTGGTAAGAGAACTGTGGCTCCCCCAGGACTGCTCAGAAGGGGGCCAGAAGCTAACTCACAAGAAACTGCTTTGTACCAGTTCCCCAATAATATACAGTGGAAGAATCACCTACCTACTGATGGTAGGGCTACAGTACCCAGCACAGTGCCTTGTCGGTAGAAAATGTTGAATGAATGAATGCGTGGCTGCTTTGTTAGCCTGGTATTCAACCCTTTTTTACCAAAAAAATAAAATAACAAACCCGATACTCGTTACCCACCTGGTCAGGGATTTTTTTCTATCCTTAACAAAAACGAAGGCAAAATAATAATGAATTGGATCTTCTAAAAGCCAAGATTGACTATTACCTTCACATTTGCCTTTCAACACTGTCATTGACTGCAAATTCTCAAGTGTTTTTTCTACTTTCATAGTTTATGATTCTTGTTTAGACTGTCCACTTTCTAATGAAGCAGAAAACATTATTTTCATTAGTGGGATGCCTCCAAGTTACAGACAGGATGCAGCATTTTTATTTTCCTACAGGCAGATAATTACATCTAGATAAATTCTTGATACACTTCAATTCTTGGGATCCAAATATTTTTACATCTTTCCCAATCTAGGCGTCCCATTCACTTTTTGATGTTTTATCACCATCACTTCTAATTTTACTTTGAAGCTTTAGTCATCTTTTATCTTCTATTTTCTGAAATGCATATCCAAATTGGGTTAAAACAAAAAACAAAAAACAGAAGAGTAAATTTTGAAAAGATGGTTTCGGTTTTCAGACTTCATAATCCCTATGTTGCCCTTTAATGTAGAAGGGAAGGGAATGTATCCTTGCAAAGAAGATTCCATGATCAACACAAACCTAATGTGTCTGTCTACAAAAGAAAATTGTAAGAGACAAAGAATCAAGTAGATCATTATTTGGAAAAAAATAGTAAGAATATAAACATCACATGAAAGATTTAGGCATTCACATGTAAATTAAGTTTAAAATTTCAGTTTCTAGGCAGGTATGACACCATTCTTTCAAAACAAACTGATAATGTTGAGTGACAATGTTGTACATTTCCCAGTGGATTTTCTAACATTCTTATAGGGAGACCAAACTGTATCATTATGTATCATTCCATGTTTTTGTCTTCATTTCTGAAGAAATAGACCTGAGTGCTGACTTTTATTTTTAATTTCTTAAACTTTCACAACATTCAGCAGTTTTTCTGCATTGTGTCTTCGCTGATGTCTGAAAAGATTTGAGCTTTGACTATAGGATTTCCCACACTGAACACATTCGTAAGGTTTCTCCCCAGTATGGATTCTCTGATGATTAATAAGCCCAGAATTCTGGCTAAAGGCTTTTCCGCATTCAAGACATTTGTAAGGTTTTTCCCCAGTGTGGACTCTCTGGTGTTGCACAAGGATGGAACTTCTGCTGAATGCCTTCCCACATTCAACACATCCATAGGGTTTCTCTCCGCTGTGGATCCTTTGATGAAGAATAAGTGCTGAACCCTGACTGAAGTGTTTTCCACACTCATCACATATATGTTGTTTCTTTCTCGAAGGATTTCTCTTTCTTTCAAACCTGCCCTTAGGGAAACAGGCTTCTCCGTATTTAAAAATCTGAGGAACCCCCACACTGAGCGTGCCAGGAACTTCATGAGATTCCACTGCTGAAGGAATCTCATGCTTTGGAGCTAACGCTCCATTTTCAGTCCTAGCATCATCATCTGAAACAAACAGAAAATGTAAATATCACTCATTTCCTATTCTGGGAGAAAGAAACCCAAAGGAAAAAAAAAATAATGAATTTAAAGTAAATAAATAGCTTCCATTCATCTATAAACAATATTGTGAAAGCTGATGCTAAGGTTGCCACTCTCAAAAGAGAAAAATATGAAATGACTGATTGTGAGGCTAATGAGGTAAATAACATAATGAGGGATTAAACAGTTAAATCTGAACAGAAGTAGGAACAGGCTAGTGGGTTACAAACGGTAATGAAGGGGGAAAAAAGAACAGAAAGATGGTAGATTTTAAGACATTCAGGAGAGAGTGACACAACTAGGTCTGGATGAAACTTTGTAAGAACAAAAATAAGGCTGGCCATTAGAAAAGCATTATAATATTCTTTAGCTTTGAAAAAGGGAGAAATTACCTCAATACAATGGTATAAAAAATAAGCCATCAGTTAGAAAGTAGCTATTTCTGAAGTGAGCAAGACAAGACAGGTCACAGCCAAGATGAGAACACAGGAGTCCGGACAGGGGCTGAAGATGAGCTGGGAGCATCCTGTTAGTTCAGGTTGACACTCACAGATGCAATACGCCCCATAAATGCAAGTTTTCCTGTGAAGAACGCTGCCCTACTTGGTATTTCTCAGTATCTAGATGAGTCTTTCTTAGCCTCAGACAGATGTGCCTAGTGAAAGAACAGCCTGAATTATCAGCATGAGGTACCATCACATCTGCAGGCAGCTATACGAGCAAGTTTCATTTACAACTTTCCTGATACACACACCCCAATAAACAAATGTTTTTAATTATTTAAAAATATATAAAATTTACAAGAAAAAAAAAAGACTTTCCTGAAACTTGAAAAGTCAAGACGGTTACTACAGGGTGAGCAGCAGCACTCGGAAAGGTCCATAATGGATGACTGAGAAAGGGATAAAGTCAGGAGAAAAGGCTGACAAGGAGAGACTGAGAGGGTCTCTTGGAGAGCAGAGGAGTGTACAGGTTACGTGGAGACAAATGGCACAGTAAGAAGAAAGTTCTCAAGTGAGGTAGAGACCAGACTGCTGAAATGAGGAATTAAAGAGATGAAACGTATCCTAAAACTCAGGCAGGGGCGAAGTTTTCTACCCAAGAAAATGCCACCTCCAAGCCAATGATAAGGATTTGCAAACTGTATTGTACAGAACAATGTCCAGATTCCCAGCATGCTTCAGCCCCACACCCGAAGTTCTGAATCGAGAAAACACATCCAGTAGTCTGAGGGATAAACTGGGTGGTATCAAAGTATACAAACAAGAATGTGGCATTAGTTATAAAAAATACTGGGAAGGACTAATTTAATTTTTCTGTATTTAAAAGCTTATCATAGCCCTAGCCAGTTTGGCTCAGTGGATAGAGCATCAGCCTGCGGACTGAAGGGTCCCAGGTTCCTATTCCGGTCAAGGGCACATGCCCGGGTTGCGGGCTCGATCCCCAGGTGGGGGCGTGTAGGAGGCAGCCAATCAATGATTCTCTTTCATCACTGATGTTTCAATCTTTCCCTCTCCCTTCCTCTCTGAAATCATTTTTTTTTTTTTAAAAAGCTTCTTATAGCTAGAAAGCCCATTTTTGCATGAATACTTAAAGATGAAGAGCTTTATCAAGATACTATTTTTACAAAAAAAAGAACCTTAGAAAAAAATGACTCTGGATAGGATGTTGAAAAAATAGGCAAAAATTTAGAAAGACCAGTAATAAACAACAAATAAACAGACTTGAAGAGGCCTCAGGGTAGTTTACTGTACCAGTGAGATGAGGCAGGAGACTGAACGGACATGGAACAGACGACCAATATGCACAATTGTATACACAGTGCACAGGGACCTGGGCTCCAGGCAGGCGCTGGCTCAGAGTGAGCAGATGCCAGCCAGCCTGAAACGGGCCGGCCATCCAGGAGGAGGCGAAAGAGAAGAAAAGGCTGATGGTGATGTCTAGGAATAAAAGACCTGAGCTGAGCAAACTAACTGTTATGAGAAAAGAACCAAGCTCCTACAGGGTGTCCAGTCTAAGAACGAACACACACACACGTAACAAGCAAAGGGTTCTAGACAGAAGCCCCGCACGGTCTCACCCTCCACCCCGGGAAGCCTGGTGCTCACCGCAGTGCCTGAGGGAGTGGAGCTCCCAGGACGCCCACTTGAGCTGGTTTTCCACAGCATCAAGCTCCGAACTCGGTAATCCCTGCGCTTCTTCTTGAGATGCAATCTCCTCCACCAGCACCTCCCGCTTCCGCCGGCAGAGAGAAACCTGCGAATGAAATTGGGGTCGGTTGATACGGAGTTTCATGCGAATCGGAACTCAGGGGACCCGAGAGAGGCCGCGGGACACAGACACTGCATTGAGTGGGGGTAAGTCAGCAGTTCTGCCTACTGGGGGGCCAGGGCCTCGGACCCAGGAAAGCGGCAGAAGCAGGCTCACCGACTGTCCGGGGTCATCCAGTTCACTCTCCAAATCCTCCAGCACCGCCACCGCCTCCTCTCCATTCTCGGGGTGATGCTCGCGAACCCAAGTCTGCAGCTCCTTGGGGAGGATGGCCACGAACTGCTCCAGCACCACTAGCTCCAGGATTTGTTCCTTCGTGTGCGTCTCGGGCCTGAGCCACAGGCGGCAAAGTTCTCGAAGCTGGCTGACGGCCTCGCGGGGCCCCGGGGAGTCCTGGTACCCGAACTTCCGGAACCGCTGTCGGAAGACCTCCGGGTCAGGGAGACGGCTCCAGGGGATGCTCGATCCCTCTTCACCATCAGGATCCTCCTCCAACTTCACCCTCAGGATTTTTTCCTCCTCTTCTGGAGTCGGGATGATAAGTATCGAGTCTTCTTCCCCTGACTGCGTAGACATCCTGATTTTACTGCTTCACGGAGAGACAATCGAGGCAGGCAGAATACAGGCCCCGGGGAGATACCTCGTTTTCTCCACAGGCAATCCTAAGACACAAAAATTAACAACGTAAACGACCAATTATCCTAAGAATTTGGATACATGTTGATAAAGGAGGTAAAAACATTTTTTACTGAATTAAAAAATTCCAATCAATAAACTATACCAGAAGTTGGCAAACTGCAGCTCAGAGTCAAATCTGGCCTGCTGCCCATTGTTGTACACTTGTATTAAGAATAGTTTTCACTTTTTTTTTTTTTGATCCTCACCTGAGGATATTTCTTCCGTTGTTTTCTAGA
>NW_006292908.1:2830382-2831470 GCF_000327345.1 Myotis davidii
AGAGAGAGAGAGAGAGAGAGAGAGAAACATTGACATGGACGTAAGAGAGACACATCGATTGGTTGCCTTCTGCATGTGCCCCGACAGGGTCAAACCCTCGACCCTTGGGTTCGCAGGCCAATGCTCCAACCACTGAGCTAAGTCGGCCAGGGCAGTGTCACATGGTTGAAAAATCTCCAAAGAATATTTCATGACATGTGAAAACGATAGAAAATGAAACCATCTGTCCCTAAATAATTTTATTTGTTCACAGTTCACGCTACAATGGCAGAGACGCATTGTTGCCACAGAGACTAGATGGGCCTGAAAAACCCAGCATTTACTACCTGGCCTTGTAGTGTTTCCTAAATGCACCTGATCCTGAGACACATTATTTGCAATTGAAGACTGGTGTTCCCTCCCACACTTAGGGCAACTCAAAAGCAAGGAGGATATGCTTAAGAAAAAAATATTTTAAGGCAGAATCGGTTACGTTAAAAAGTACTTTTAGAATGTTTAAGAACCCCCTACCCTTAAAATAAACTGAATAATTAATTGTTCACTTGCTCAGGAAGAGATAACGTAATATTGGGGGGAGGGGGATATTAACCTCCAGTGCCATACGATGCATTACCCAGTCACCCACACACCGTGACTATTTAAATCTGCAACAGGCTTTAACCACAACGAATTCCATTCCGCACCGGGTGACTGTTTTCCCCGCTTCTGCCTTCGGGGAGGCCCGGCCCGTTTCCGACCATTCCCCGGGCACCTGCAGTCATGCCCACGCCGCTGGGGACCGCATGTCTTAGAAACGCATCTACTCGGGGCCAGGGTCTGAAAACCGGTCAAGGTCGGAAATCGACTGGGGCCCCATCAAGATGAAGACCGGGAGCAGAAAAGCCCTCATCAGACACGTGACACACCGAGTGTCATTCGCTCCCCTGGAGTGTGGTCCTAGAAACTGGGTATAGTGCTTTTTAGTCGCACGTCGTCCCTGCCTACTCCTGCCTTAGCAGTGGCTGCAACCTCCTATCTACACGGGATTTCTTCTTCCTGAATTCTCACGGGAGGTGCGGGGAGGGCAGCCCGCGCGCGGTCCGGAGAGC
>NW_006292908.1:2831941-2842724 GCF_000327345.1 Myotis davidii
GGGGGCAGCCCCCGGCCTGCGTCCCGCCTGCACGGCAAGGGAGGGGAAGGGGATCCTGCCGCCGAGCGGGGCTCTGTGGGCTCTCACGCCGTGCACGGGCCCTGCCGCCTGGCCGCGGAGACCTGGACAGGGTCCGAGCGCCCTACCGGACCCGCGCTGCCGTCCGTTTTCCCCGCAGCCCTGCGTCCCGGAACTTCACCAGCCCCAGGTCTCAGCCGACCCTGCACAGGAACGAGCCCAACCAGAGAGTGAGTGGGCAGCAGGGCTGGAGACCGAGGCAGGACTCCAACCTTCGGCTCCCACCGGCGATGCCACGGAGCTTTATTTTGACCTATTAGGCTAACAAAGCGAGAACGCGCCGAGCTGCACTGGCCGGTTTGGCTCAGTGGATAGAGCGTCGGCCTGCGGACTGAAGGGTCCCGGGTTCGATTCCGGTCAAGGGCATGTACCTTGGTTGCAGGCACATCCCCAGTGGGGGGGGTGCAGGAGGCACCTGATCGATGTTTCTCTCTCATCGATGTTTCTAGCTCTCTATCCCTCTCTCTTCCTCTCTGTAAAATATCAACAAAAAAGAAAACTCAGAGCTTTGGGAATGCTCTCACATTGAATTTGTGGTCATCTGACTGCAGGCTGGCCATTTCATACCCCAAACAGCTGCTGAAGTGACATTTAATAACATAGATTATGCTACTTTATTTCCTACTAAAGGCCTTCCCTGGGTCCCACTGAGTCTGACATAAAAGCCTTTTTACACTCAGGCCCTCTGTGTCTGTGCCCGCCTTCCCTGCCTGCCCTCTCCTTAAGCACACCTTGGCCCAGGATCCCCGGCCTCACCTTCCCGCCCTCCTGGCGCTGTTAGATGTGATCTCACTTACCCGTGGCCCTGCTTTTTGTTTGTTTTGTTGTTTTTTTAAAACACTTTTATTGATTTCAGAGAGGAAGGGAGAGGGATAGTGATAGAAACAACAATGATGAGAGAGAAGCATTGATCGGCCGCCTCTTGCTCGCCCCCTTCTGGGGATCAAGCTCACAACCCAGGCATGTGCCCTTGACTGGAATCGAACCCAGGACCCTTCAGCCCGCAAGTCAATGCTCTATCCACTGAGCCAAACCAGCCAGGGCTGTTTTGTTTTGTCTGCCCCGAAAGGGCAGGGAACTGTCTTGTTCCCCACAGCATCCCCACCTCCTCATAGGATGCTGCCTGCTGGGCTTACAGAGAACTCCAGACACATTTGTTGAGTAAATGAGTGAATTGTGCCGGCCACAGCGCCACGCTTGCTAGGTCACATGTCAGGCATCGGAAACGGCACCACAGAGCCCTGTTTCAAGTCTGTGTGAGCCGCGCGGGTCCAGCCTTGGAGAAGCGCTGCAGGATCTGCCGGCTTCGGCTCTGGTGGCGGCGACTAGCTGTGGTCACTAGTGACTGTGCACGTCCTCATTTGGGCAAGTGCCCTCTGCGACCGCCCTCAGCCTGTGATGGGTTCGGAGTGAGAGAGCAAGTTCTGGAGCAACTGAGGGTAGAGCACGACTCTATGCTGTGGCCCAGACGTCATCTCCCCAGCAGCCCCGCTCGCTCCGGTGCTCCTCTTGCCTCCTCCCTTGAGGAGGCCTCAGAAATCCAGCCTTTTCGGTCTCCTGCTTGGCTCCTGCCACTAATCTGCTTGGCTGCTCTTGCCACCTTTCCCTCTTCTGTGACCCTAAAGGCCAGCCCAGGCATTTCTGTTTTATTTTACTGTAAGAGTTTTGGCATGTAATTAACAGTGGAAAACAAAGAAGATAGGCCCCGTCGGCGTGGCTCAGTGGTTGAGCATCATCCTATGAACCAGAAAGTCACAGTTCAATTCCTGATCAGGGCACATGCCCAGGTTTCAGATTCGATCCCCAGTTTAGGGCGTGCAGGAGGCAGCTGATCCATGATTCTCTCTCATCATTGATGTTTCTATCTCTCTCTCCCTCTCCCTTCCGCCATCTTTGTTGGCAGTTAATTTGCATATTCTGCTGATTAGCCAATGGGAAGCGTAGCAAAGGTATGGTCAATTACCATGTTTGTCTATTATTAGATAGGAGATATATATATATATATATATACATATATACATATATGTATATATATATATATATTCTTTTTTAGAAAAAGAAAACTGAAAATATCAAACAAATACTTAAGGAATTTTAAAATGTTGCAAAATGTTACAAAACCCTGCTGGGACCTGTTCTATAATTCCTATTTCCAAGAGAGTAAATGGAAACCACATGAGGTTTTCTTCTCTAATTTACTCTTTGGAGGGCAGGCACCCACACCTCTTTGAAACGCCATCCTCTGAGCCCCACTGGGTGGGCTGTTTCCCGAACCGCGGTCCTTGTTGCCTCTTAGAGAACAAGTCAGGACAGAGCAGCGTGTTCCTCTGAGCGGCCTGCGTGCAGGGAAGAGCTTCGTGCCAGCGCTGGGCAACCCGGGACTTACCCACCTGGGCCCCATAGCAAGGCCTGAGCCGCAGCTGATCTGAGTCATGAGCCTCCAGAACAGGAGCGCATGAGGAGCCGCTGCCGCTCCGCTCCCAGTCTCCCCGGGAGGTTGTCATGAGAGCGGTTATCATTATTTCCCGGATTGTGACTGAGGCTTTCTGCTCCCCTCCCCCGCCCCTCCACAGGTCAGTTGCAGACCATACAAAAGCCAGTTTGCTCAGTGACTAGAGCCTTGGCCCATGGACTGAAGGGTCTCAGGTTCGATTCCTAGTCAAGGTGTACCTCGTACCTCGGTTGCAGGTTCTAGGCCCCAGTGGGGGTGCAGGAGGGAGGCGACCTAGAGATGGGTCTCTCACATCTATGTCCCCCCCCCCTTTGTCCTTCCCTTCCATCTTCCTCCCTCCCTTCCTTCCACTCTCTCTAGGAATCAATGGAAAAAAATATCTTGGGTGAGGCCTTGGCCCTCAGCCCCGAGGCGGTCCGTGGCTCAGTGCAGCCATCTGGCTCCTTCTGTTTTGGTGTGGGCCTTTTGGGGTGTGTGTGTGTGTGTGTGTGTGTGTGTGTGTGTGTGTGACAAAAGCTCGAGAGGAGTTGGGACTTTGGGCCAATCTTGCTTTCACTGTCTGTTTAAATAATAATCTGTCTAAATCTAAAAAGCACTTGTTCCTTTACCAGCCACGTTTTTCAACTTTGCCTTAAACTATCTCCTTCATTCATTAATGGCAACAACAAAAAACCCACAACCAACCAAGTGAAAAGCAGATACTAATACCTTCCAGAGAACTGATGACGAAAATGAGGTCATGATTTCTTCTTAGCATTAGCCTCTCCTTAAGGACTTAGACAAGGAGACAAGCATTTACAAGGCAGCAGAGACTGCCACAGAGGAGCAGCGTAGAGCGCCATCAGGGGGCCTAAAGGAGGCGTGCTGAGGGGCAGGGAGGCACCAGGAGGTGGAGAAAGAGAAGCTTTCACTTGGGAAGAGAAGCACAGGCCTTCAGATCTGGTGTTACAGATGTCAAGCCTTTTCCAGGCTTGTCTCTAACAATTGCTTTGGAGCCCTCATTCCCACTGCTCAGCTCAGAAGTTCCTCCCGGGGGCCCTTTAAGTCCACTGGTTAGGATCCCCATGATCTGAGGAGTGCACTGCACCAGGAATCCTCTGTTAGCCTAACTGGCAGGCATTGTTAGTGTCCTACATGAAACACTCCCCTTCTTTTTAAAAAAAAAAAAAATTTTATTGATTTTTTTACAGAGAGGAAGAGAGAGGGATAGAGAGTTAGAAACATCCATGAGAGAGAAACATCGATCAGCTGCCTCCTGCACACCTCCTACTGGGGATGTGCCCGCAACCCAGGTACATGCCCTTGACCGGAATCGAACCTGGGACCCTTCAGTCCACAGGCCGATGCTCTATCCACCAAGCCAAACTGGTCAGGGCATCCCCTTACTTCTAATACAACTCTGATCTTTTGCATTTGGGAGTGGTGGGCAACACGGGGCTCAGCCATATGCAAGACACTGTATTGAGGCCCTAGCTGGTTTGGCTCAGTGGATAGTGTCCGCCTGCAGGCTGAGGGGTTCCAGGTTTGATTCTGGTCAAGGGCACATGCCCAGTTTGCGGGCTGGATCCCCAGTAGGGGGCGTGCAGGAGGCAGCCGATCAATGATTCTCTCTCATCATTGATGTTTCTATTTCTCTCTCCCCCTTCCTCTCTGAAATCAATAAAAAAATTATAAGAGAAATAAAAAGAAATGGTATTGAGCTAACCATCCATGACCATTCTATTTCCCTTGGCCAGGTACTCACATTGCCTCCCTGGCAACTAGGAATGGCCATATTATTCAGTTCTGTTCACTGAGGTGTAAGGGGAAGTAGTCTGTCTTTCAAGAATTGTACCTAGCCCTGGCTGGTGTGGCTCAATTGGTTGGAATGTCCTCATGTGCACAGGAATTTCTGGGTTCAATTCCTGGTCAGGGTAAATACCTGGGTTGTGGGTTCCATGGTCAGGGGAAGTGGGATTTCTGGGTCATACAGTGTTATGAACTGTATGTTTGTGCTTGGCCCCCCCAAAAAACTCACATATTGAAACCCTAACCCCCATGTGATGGTATTTGAAGATGACCACTTCGTAAAGTAATTATATTCAGACTAGAGGCCCGGTGCACGAAATTCATGCTTGGGAGAAAAACACGCCAGCCTGGTCATAGGCAGTCATTTTCTGAGGGCATGAGGGTTAATTTGCATATTGTCTCTTTATTATATAGGATAAGATTAAGAGGATGGGGCCCTTATGATGGGATTAGTGTTCTTATAAGAAAAGATACAGGAAGAAGATGCTTGCTTCTCCCTCTCCTCACTACATGAGGACACAGTGAGAAGTCCTCACCTGGGAACTGAATCAGCTGATTTTGGACTTCTCAGCCTCTGGAACCATAAAAAATAAATTCTTGTTATCTAAGCCATGTGGTACATGGCATGTTGCTATAGCAGCTGGAGCTGAGTAATTGCTGTGGTCACTATGTGCTTATTTCTATGGGAACCTGCCACTTTCCAGAGTGGGTGTGCCATTTTCCAACCCCATCAGCAATGTCCAAGTGTTCCAGCTGCTCACCAGCACTTGCACTTGGCATTAGCTTTTGAATTTTGTCCAACACTTTTATGCATCAGTTGATCAGAACATGTGGTTTTTCCTTTGGAAGCTACTAATCTGGTGGATGACTTTGTTTTTGAGTAGTAGGTGGTGTAACCCTACTTGATGTGGGTGTTTCATTCTGTTTATAGCCGGCTGCATTCAATTGGATAACATTTTGTTGAGGGTTTTTGTGCCGATGCTCATTAAGAGTTTTTGGATTGTAGTTTTCTTGTACTGTCTGCTCTTTTTTCCCCCAATATTTTATTCTCTGTGCTGTTTAAATATGATAATTTCTATTGATTACAGTTATTTGCCCTGTTACCTGGATCCTTCCATTGAGCTCATACAGTGAATATTTTATTCTGGTTGTATTTCTCAGCTCTAAAATTTTCATTTGATTCTTATTTATATTGTTTCTTACCTGAATTTTTCTTTTTCCATTAATTCACTCTTACTTCCTAGGCGTGGTTATTTATAATACCTTAAAGTCTTTGGCATAATTTGATTTTTTCCTTGCAAATTGCGATATTCCGGGTTCTTCCCAGGCCTAGTAATTCTGCACTGTATCCTGTACATTTTGAGTCATGGTATCTGATTCTGGGTATCATCTAAACCGTAGGAGAAGATTGATTGGTTTGGTTTAGCAGGCAGTAGCCCTGGCAAGGGTCAGGCCACAAGCTCTGATCTGCACTGTGTGGGCTGTGGCTCCAATGTCAGTTCCGTTTTCAAACACTCGCAGTGCAACTGGGAGCTGCCCTTTGCATATGCCACCCAGTGGTCAGTCTGGATTCTGGGTGGCGGTCTACTCTGTGGCTCCCTTCTCAACGCCTGCTGTCTGCTCCATGCACGTGCAGTGTAGGGGTGAGCAGAGGAGTTCATACATTGCTTTTGGGGACCACACTTGGTCTCCGTCCTCTAGGCAATAAACTCATCACTTTCTGGCTCCCTGAAGCCTCCATTACCAGCCATTTGGCTAGAAAGCTGGGGTTTCCGTGTCCCTGCCCTGCTGTTCACTCCTCTCAACTGTGTCTGCATCATGGTCCGGGCAGAGGACACAGAATGAAGGCAGGGGGACTGGAACCATGCTCCTGGGACCAACGCTCCTAGTCAGAGCAAAGCTGCCCCTCCCCTGAGTAGAAGGAGCCTTCCCCAGGACCCCTGCCACTGCTGGGCGGCTGCCACATACTGCCGGGAGCCTGGGCCAGAGAGAGCGACCCTGCTTTCCTCCTGAGAGGAGGGAGAAGAAATGATGAGGGACGTAGGTAAGTTGGCAAACTTGGTGGTAAGAGGCTCTAAGAGCTGTCATCTTTCTTTCTGTAACACCGGAGGCACAATCATAGTCACCGGCCCATGATGAGGAAGGTGGCGAGGAGGAGGACAGCAAACACTGTTGATTGAGCCACGTGGTCCCCAATCCCGTTACCAGACATGCAACCAGGAGACGTCAGCAGCCTTTGCAGGGGTTTCTTGGGAAGCCTTCGCTCTTCCTAGTGAAGGAGACAGCCATGCCCATGCCTCTTTCCCACTTCCTTCCTGTCATGACCCCAGACATCGTTCCTGGAGCTGGGACCGCTTCCTCGCATTCTGGAAGTAAGCATGAGGGGAAGCCAACAGAAGGGCAGATTCCCCAGCCAGACCGGCACTGTCCAGCTGCTGATGGAGAGTGAGCCAGCAGCAACCTGTCCTCCAGACTCCTGGTTGCAAAACCCAAACATTCCCACAGCAGGAAGCCTTCAGGAGTGATGGACATGCTTTCAGAAAGAAGGAACATTGGGTTATAGATATAACACTGAAGGCCCAGATAAGGTGAAATCCATCTAAAAAATTTTCCCTTCGGAGTATTTACTGTCTGTGAGAATGAGTCGATCTAATGGGGTACTATCAGCATGCCAATTTTTATCAACGTTAGCCCCAGTCACAGTAATTCTCCACTTAGATAAGCCAGCATCTTCTCCTCATTAGGAGACCTCTGTGCGTGCGAAATAACTCCCAGGACTCAGCAATGCCCTTTGGAGACCACCATGCAGTTCGATAATGTGATCCTCATCACTTTCGGGTGGAGAAGTGCAGGTCGTCCACCATGAACAGATGCAACTCTGTCAAGTTTACGGCAGCACCACATGCAGACACTTCCCGGGATACATGATGCAGACGGTCATTTTACTCACACGGAACCAAGAAGCTCTTCCCATCACTAAGCAGTGGCTCACAGGACACACCCTCTGAGGCATTTGCTGCTTTAATAGATGGCTTATTCCTCTTTTTACTTAGAGACCGGCACCAAAGAATCCCTACATTTTTAATAACGGAAAATATACAGAACTCAATATATTCCCCAAAACTATTAAATATAATCGCCATCAGCAGATTCCGGAATTAAAGCTCACATTTACTTCTTCCCCTACTAATCTTATGGAGTAAGCGGAGCTCAGTGACCCCACCTCTGTGTCTGGGGTGACTCTAAGCACTGGACACAGCTGGATCTTCTGATGGCACGCTTCCACTTCGTGAGGAGCCCCCCGCAGCAGAGAAGTTCTCCATGTGGGGTCACTGTGACGCCAGGGAAAACAGCACTGCACATTCTCAGAACAATCTTACCCAGATTCCCTGAGAAAGGGGAGGGCCTGTTGCATCCTGTCAGGATATGATAATAACACACACATCCGTCATTTTACATTTGTACAGGGAATCTGACTGAAGTGAGTAAAACTTTGGCGGACTCTAAATTGACTTCTGTGGTTTCATTTGTACAAGAGCGTCAAAATCCGGGGTCCCATTTTGCACACGTTTGTCTGGAAGATCATCTTATTAAGAACGTAGAGGACCCTGACAAGGCTGCCTTGTGGTGCCTGAAACACGGTCACAGCTAAAGGGGACCAGGAGGAAGCCGGAGGGGCAGGCATCAGCTGGCTCATCTGGAGTCTTTTCTTCATCTCCCTTTTCCTTCCCTTCACATTAAGAGGGTCATCAACCTTACATAAGCATAGACAACCCACCTCATTACCAGAACAGTCCTTGGGCTGAAGCCACTCCCTGAAGACATGTAGTCATCTTACTGCCTTCCCTGAGTGATCTCCAAATTACACTGTAAAGGAGATTATTCTTTTTCCTACACAGGATATTTCTTAGTCTCATCAGTAATGTATATGCTCTTGTGAGTTTTCCTAAGAGATTAAGTCCCTTTACTCACCAGCCTCCTGAGCATTTCAGCCTAGATCTTGAGGTACATATTCTCTTGGGCCTCCTCAATCCTATTCTCATATTTAAAATGTAGTAACAGAAAGCAAAATGAGAAATGTTTAAAAAGTGCTTTCATCTTTGGTCTGAGAACTCCCATACTTAAGGTATGAAATGGAAAAGATTATTTTTATACGGAGTAACTCACATTCTCTCTCAACAGGGGACATGCATTTGTCTAAAAAGAAATACACAGTCGTCCCTCAGTATCTGCGGAGGGTTGGTTCCAGGCTCACCTACCCACCCCCACCCCCACCCCCAGTAGATACCCAAATCGGCGGGTGCTCAATTCCCTTGTATGAAATGACATAGAACAATGCACACAGTTGGCCGCTGCATCTGCAGACTCAATCTGTGGTTGGTTGAAGCAAGGAATACAGAGGGCCAACTGGATATGTACTGAGAAAAATATACATAAAGTACACTTGTGCTGTTCAAACCAGGGTTCGAGGGACCACTGTACTATGTCATCGTTGGTGCAAAGAGCAGAAATAGAACGTGTCTGAGAATGTCTTTCAAGAGCTACTCTCCGGATGGAAATCAGAGTTCAATTCAGCCTTGTCTGCTTTTCTGCTTATCAATACAGTAGCAGAGAAGCAGACAGGGCTGACATAGATGGTCTGTGTCCTCTCCTTTATGACCTTAGAGAAGACGCTGCTCACTGAGACCAGTGATCTACACTAGGGAGCTACTGGTGCCGTGTGTCTTCCTCTGTTGAGAAAGTTTTGAGTAGACGCTCTGACTCCCTCCCAGGACCGACGCACGTGTGGCTTTTCCTGTGCCTGAAGAGATTCGAACTCTGACTGAAGGCTTTCCCACACTCGTGGCACTTGTAGGGCCTTTCCCCAGTGTGGATTCTCCGATGCTGAATGAGGACTGCGCTCCGGCTAAAAGCCTTTGCACACACGTCACATGCGAAAGGCTTCTCTCCACTGTGGATCCTCTGGTGGAGCATGAGGGCTGAGCTCTGACTGAACATTTTGCCACACTCGTCACACTCGCGCTGTTTCTTCCGAGAAGGATTTCTGTATCTTCTATCCAACGTGCCTTGGCTGCCGGTTCCTCTGGACGTGGAACTCTGGGAAGCGTTCCTGTGAACGGTGTTAGGAACATCGCCATGCAGTTCTACGCCCGAAGAAGTCTTTTGCCTCGAAGCTGATTTCACATTTTGAGTTCTAGTGTCCTCATCTGAAATAATACACAGAAAAGCCAATATCACCAGTTCCTCTGTTCGGAAAGAAAGGAAAAGAGAACGATCCAAATGAAATATACATGGTTTATGTATTAGCTAGCATGCTTTACAATAGCATCACAATGTGGAAGGAGAGGGTGAAGCAGAAAACACTGAGGTCATAAAGCAAAGGGGGAAAATGTATAGACCGAGGAGGCAGTCAACTAGGAATATGGAAAGCTCTATGTAGAAGGTAGAACGGTGAGTAGGGACCAAAAGGCATCTCAGAGACTGAAGGAAGTCTGGAGGAAAAGAGGAAGGGCCTCAAATCGATGTTTCTCTCTCTCCCCCTCTCTTCCCCTCTTTCTGAAATCCATTAAAAAAGAGAGGGCTCAACTATAGTAGTAGGTCGTAATAAACAAGAGTGTCAGTCAACAAAACAAAGCTTAATAATGACACTTGAATCAATAATTAAGGAAGGAGATGAAGAAAGCCAAGGGGACACAAAGGAAGATGGAAAATAAGGTCAGAAAATACAAATTAGGCGCAAGCGCGCGCACACACACGCACGCGCACACACACACACAGGTGCGGTGGGAGAACACAGAGCTAGGATAGCAGCACCTCAAGAGATCCAGGGTAGCACAGAGTACCCATCTAAGAAACACCACCACTCTTCTGCCGTTTACAGTGCTACTTAAATGGCATCATTACTGGTTCAAATGGAAATCATCTTATTAGTAATGGTAAGGAGCTCAACTTTCAAAGCGACCAGAATGTCACTATTATCGAAATCCCGGCAACAGTTAGCACCTGACAGCATGGAGGCCAAGATCATCCGCAGAAGCTCCGACATGACAGGACTCTGTACCGAGGAAATCATGTGGCAGCCGTAAGACACGGTTCTGTTAGCCTGTCATGATTCCGGTTCTCTCTGCCTTGAAGTGAAAGATCCTGGGCCTTCTGCTTTGGTTTAAAATTTCTATGCATTTAAGAAAGTATGCTTTCATTGATTTTTAGAGAGCAATGGAGGGAGAGGGAGAGAGAGAGAGAAACATCGATGTGAGAGAGAAACATTGATCACTTGCCTCCTGCACACACTCCTACCAGGGACTGAGCCTGCAACCTCTATGCATCTTTTAAAAATGTAGGAGAAAAATGCCGGGACCTGTTTGGCTCAGAGCGTCGGCCTGAGGACTGAAGGGTCCCAGGTTCGATTCCGGTCGGGAGCGTGTGCCTTGGTTGCGGGCATATCCCCGGTGGGGGGTCTGCGGG
>NW_006292908.1:2842840-2844759 GCF_000327345.1 Myotis davidii
TTCTCTCTCATCGATGTTTCTGGCTCTCTATCTCTCTCCTTTCCTCTCTGTGAAAAATCAATAAAATATATTTTTTAAAAAGTGTAGGAGAAAAAAAAATGTAGGAGAGGCCTCTGTGAGGACAGTCACAACTGGAACACGGTTCTTGCCAACAACAGGAGCCCAGGACCTGGCTTCGTGGCTGATCGCTTCATTAGTTACCAGCACACCAAGCCGCGGAGGCTGGGATGGTTTCCCGCCCCATCCCCGTGTCCTGTGAACACTTCCCCTTCTAGGTAAGCCCAGCGATCGCTACACTGCAGAGGCCAAGTGCGCCGTAGGCAATTTGACAAGTTTCTACTTCCAAACCTCTTGGAAGTAGATCTTGTCAAACAAGAGTGAGGAATCTTCTAAAAGTGTCCCTCTAAATTTTTATATATTGTTTTTTCTATAGTTTCTAATCAAAATTCCCTGGGGAAAAAAACCTAACCTTCCTTAGCTGGCCAGCCACTCCTAAAATTTAAAGAAGCGAGGGTGACAGAGGGGGAGAGGAGAAACTGGGGGTCCCTCCCTATAGCACTTATTTTTTAGTATCTGCAATGGAAGAGCAGACTGCCGTGCCGGCCATTCCGAAGCATCTCCATAAAAAGTGACGCGAAGGCCAGTTTAGAAGGAGAAGGAGAAAACCAACCACCAACAGAAAGAACGGGAAGGAGCAGAGACACACATTCAAAGCCCGTGAGAGCAACATCACGGCCGCAGCGACATGGCCAGGTCCATACGGGATCCTCTCAGTGACCCACCAAGAGGTCGCACTGAGCAGGACACAGACCAAGGGCCCTCTGGCAGTAAAGGGGTGGGACGAGGCCACGTGGGCGCCCTCCAGGGCCGAGACTGCTTGCTCCTGCTTCGGTCAGAGCAGCTGTGCTTTCATCTGTTTTAAAGGCTGGAACTCCTCGAAAAGTTCATTTGAAAAAACGATCATGCCGGATGAAAAAGGTTTGACAATCCTGATGGCGATGATGCCAAGAATTTTTAAAATCTGCAGATTTAAATCTATGAGAACAAGCTATGAGAATGTCCATCAACAGGACATATAGAGGTAGAAAGCAGAGGGAGAAATTCCCACAATGGGGGGTGCAGGGGGGCAGGAGACGGGGAGGCTGGAGACCTCCGTGCGGCTGGGGACTGGGCCACCTGTGCCCACACCAGGAGCTGGTCCCGCCCTCAGCGTAGCTGGGCCCCTGTGCCCACACCAGGAGCTGGTCCCGTGCTCAGCGTGGCTGGGCCGCCTGTGCCCACACCAGGAGCTGGCCCCGCCCTCACCGTGGCTGGGCCCCCTGTGCCCACACCAGGAACTGGTCCCGCCCTCACCGCGTGGCCTGGAGGAGTGGCGTTCCAGCGATGGGCACGTCAGCTGGGGCATCGCAGGCTGGGGCATCGCAGGCTGGGGCGGGCCACTTGGCAACTCCTGAGTGATTTCCTGCGCTGCCACGTCCTCTGCATTTTGTCCCCAAACCTGGAAACAGATTATCTGAGGCTGAGGCAGGACCTTGGGATAAAGTGAGAGAGACCCCGGGCCACAGGGAAAGGGAGGGAAAAAGCAGGGCCACGCCCTGTTTCCTGGCACAGCTGGGGTTGCACTCACCGCTACACAACCGGCTGAATGGAGCCCCTGACCCAGCCGGGTCCCCGACCCCTTCTCACCTGCTCTGCGGGCCCGTCGAGCTCCTTCTCCAGCTCCTCCAGCATCGTCACGGCCTCCTCCCCGCTCTCGGGGCCGCGCGCGCGCAGCCAGGCCCGCAGCTCCGCGGGCAGGACGGCCAGGAACTGCTCCAGCACCAGCAGCTCCAGGATCTGCCTCTTGGTGAGCACCGCGGGCCGCAGCCACCGCCAGCACAGCTCCCGCAGCCGGCCCAGGGCCTCCCGGGGCCCGGGGG
>NW_006292908.1:2844830-2847522 GCF_000327345.1 Myotis davidii
GAGGCCTCGGCTGGAGGGGCCCCTGCGGGGCAGGCCGGGTCCCAGGTCCCAGGCCTCCTCCTTCCCTGCCATCTCCACCGCGATGCAGTCGGGCGCCTCGGCAGCTGGCGGGAGGCACGTTGGTGCCGACATTGGCGCGCAGGGCTCAGGACGGCCAGGCTTTACTTCTCCAGGCGGGGGAGCTCGCCTTAAAGGACGAAAGAAACAAGTGGAACAAGACAGACAGTAAATGCTCCTGAGAGCAAAGCAATTAGGACTAGCAACAAGACTGGCCAGAAAGTACTGCTCTTCATCTTCACATGCATCCTGCTCTCAAAGAATACGCCCTTCTTGAAGAGAACCGAAGAGCTCAAGGATCAAGTGAATGCATCCATTCACAGGCATGAGTAACTCCCACTTTATCCTGTAAACAGCACATTGAGAGACCAGCCAGGGTGGCATAGGCGCTCCGGGCACACAGGCACAGGGCAGCCTGGGGAAAGCTATGCCTCTGGGACAGGCTCAAAGGGCCACTTAATTTTCTCCAGCCTGCTGCAAAGAGTTCTAAGAAATAGTCCCGAGATGAAACAGGAATTTTAGGGGTAAAATGGGACAGGTTTAGGAAATTTTAGAAATTAAGGGGACCACGGAGGAGGCACAGGGCTGCAGAACAGCTGAAGGTATGTTTCCATAGATCAGGGAAGCTGAAAAGCTGCAACAGGTACATTGCCATAGAATGGGGGAGCTGGGAGCAGCAAAAGGTCTATATTTACAACAACAAAAGAAGAGAGAGAGAAGGAAGCCCTTCATCTAGAAGAAAGCCCAAAGGGAATAGGAAAATAAGGAAGGCGGGGGGGAGTACCTCTCATGTCCATTGTGAGGTTGGACCTTTGAGCCCAGGAAGGAACTATATCAGTGGTTCTCAACCTTCCTAATGCCGCGACCCTTTAATACAGTTCCTCCTGTTGTGGTGACCACCAACCATAACATTATTTTCGTTGCTACTTCATATTTGTAATTTTGCTACTATTATGAATCGTCATGTAAATATCTGATATGCAGGATGTATTTTCATTGTTACAAATTGAACATAATTAAAGCATAGTGATTAATCACAAACTAAGGGAATGGTGACCAATCAGAGGGGATATCAAGGCACCAGGGACTGCAACCTTTATAAGCCATAAGGAAAAGGAACTCAGGGGGACCCTTTCCCCCTCCCTACGTGGAAGTCCATTCTGGGGGACCCTTCCCCTCTCCCCAGGTGGGAGTCTGTACTTGTTCTTCAATAAATCTCCACCTTTGCTATACCACTTTCTGTCCGTGGATTCATTCTTCGATTCCGGCGGACAAAGAATCCAGGTTCCAGTCCAAAAATCCCGTTTCAGAGAGCAAAGGGCTTTTGTGTGCATTTTTGTAATGTTTACTAATTTTTAAAAACAATATTATTTTGACATTAAAGGAGCCATTAAAAAAGGTAATCACTGAAAGAATAAAAAGTGCTACAAGCCGCACAAACCGAGCCGCCTGTTTTATCTCAACTCCCCAGGCTTCCCCCCGCCCCCCCGCTAGAGACGCCAGGGGATGGGGAACAAAGGGAGTGCAGGCCTTGAGGCTGCCCTCAGAGATAGCCCCGGTCCCAAGGAGCAGGCTGAGTAAACCGAGCGCCAATCAACCGTTAAGATAAACAGGTTGTAAAAACACCAGGCAGGAGAAAGGAGTGAATTAAGCTCCTTTGGAATTTTTTTTTTGTCCCCCTATTACCCTCCTGCATGCAGCCCCTCCCTGATGTGTGATTTTTGCCTATAAATATCTGAAAGACTTTTTGCCCGGGGCCCAACTCCGCTCCTGCGTGAGTTTCGAGTTGAGCCCCAGCGCGCTGGAATAAAGCCTCTTGCTGTTTGCATCAAGTGACGTCTCCTGCGGTTGATTGGGGTCGCTGTCAGTCTGCAGGACAGAGTGAGGGTCCCATTTCGGGGGTCTCACAATCACAAATCCCTCTACCTTAATGTATTCCCATTTCCCCCCATACTCACTTCTACTTCCCATCCGTAACATTTATATTATTTAGTTAAATATCTGTTGTACAGTCTTAGGTTGTTTTAATTGTTACTATTAGAAATAACGCTGGGAGGCACATTTTCATGAATATGCCATCTTTCTTCTTTTTAAATTATTTTCTTCAAATATGTCCCAAGGCCTTGCCTTATTGAGGTCCAATGGGAGTGGCAAATTCTGTCTTGCTATGTATTACCACCTACATTACAGAAAAGACGACCAGTTCACAATACCACCAGCAACGTAACTGGATGAGAGCAGCAGCTTCTCCCAGAATCAGTGCGTTCGCGGAGGGGGCACTTTTCTTCATGTAACGTTTTGCGGAGGACGTTTGCACAGCACCATTTCAATGTCATCAGGTAGATGATCATCAGCATCCGATGACCGACTGAAAACTCTCACACGGCCCCTATTTCCCCCTGACGTAGCCCGACATCCCCCACCCCCCCCCCCCCCCCCCCCCCGCCACTGCACCAAGCCCAGTTCTAGGCACCGAGACACGCTGAGCAAAGCCCATGCTCCTTCAGGCTTGCGGATGAGAAACCGGGCCGGGCGGGCTCAGGGACCGCGACCTCGGGCCAGGGGGCGGGGCTGGCGTCCGCACCCAGGCCACCCACCCGGGGCCGCGTGGTCAGGAGGATGGAGCCCCAGCTCC
>NW_006292908.1:2847807-2854871 GCF_000327345.1 Myotis davidii
TCTCCCTTTCTGAGGCGGGGCTCCGGAGCCGGGGGAAGCGATGACCTCCGCGGGTGGGCGTGCAGCCGCTCCGCCTCGCGGTTCAAATGAGCAGCATTGCTGCTTACCAGAGTGCCTTTTCTTACATCACCCAGGAAGGTCATTCCCACTTTCCAGGAACTAAAACCGCGCCTTCCGTGACTTGCCGAGGCCCGAGGGTCACCGCGAGGGGAGGCTCCTGGGCTGGCAGCCGCTGAGCACTTCCCCTGCGGGCCCATCCCCGCCACGGGGGCGGGGTCCGCTCCCAAGGGAGCGGGTTGGAGCACCCACACGTGTCTTCTCAAGAGAACCTCATGGCCCTTAAAAGGGGTGAGACGACCTGCTCTCGAATATCTGGGGACCAATACGTATGTCTATATTCCCTCAGAAAATCCTGTCGGTTTAAAAATTGGAGCCGGTGAGCTGCAAGGCCACAGCCCCACAAACGGGCTTGCTCCTCCTCCCCAGGGACCCTTGGGAATGTGTTTGTAGAAGGAAGTGGAGAGTTAGGGGAGGACAGAGAAGCTTGAAAACCACTACTGTTCATGAATAAACAATAATGAGAAATAAAGCGCTTTTGGTGTGAGAAAAAAGCGTGTTAGTGCCGGGATCTGAACGTGTTGAGAGAAAAGGCTGGTGTGGCCCGTCTATACCAGATCTAGGCAATTACGGGAGGAATTTGCACCTTAGCCTACAGTGACATTAAATTTGAAGAAATTCTTGCTTCCACAGGGGCGTTCGCTGGATAGGATTTGTTGCTGAGGCACGAAGTGTAGAAGTAAAATATATCTATGTTGATGGTGGGTAGGTTAAATGACTCAAGGCAACCAGGAATTTAAAACAATCCTTCCCAGGCAATGAAGGCAGTGGTGTGAAACAGGTTTAGGGAGAAAATGGACAGCTGTCAAAAGCTGCAAGAATAAAGACCTGTGAAAAGCCACTGGACTTGGCAAAATGTGTGGGTGAATTGATGGGTTCTGATTCCAACAAATAGCCAGATCCATGCAACTCAAAAAAAAAAAAGGCAAGCAGCAGCAGCCCTGGCTGATTTGGCCCAGTGGATAGAGCTTAGGCCTGCGGACTGAAGGGTCGGTCCTGGGTTTGATTCCGGTCAAGGGCACACGTCTGGATCCCTAGAAGGGGGCGTGCAGGAGGCAGTCAATCAATGATTCATCACTGATGTTTCTATTTCTCTTCCTTCCTCTCTGAAATCAATAAAAAATAAATTTTTTTAAAAAGCAAAATGTAAATGTGACAGGGGAAGGGAAAAAGAAAGGCAACTTACCAGCCTTTGGAAGGTTAAAATGTTTGAAACAGGAAATACGACTTGGTCAGAGCTTTAAATAGCAGAATATGCTTTAGAACCTAACGTTTAGATAACCTACATGAAAAGAAAGTGGAGTGTCTCGAGTGTGGGAGTAACATACACCAAGGTGAGAATATTTCCATGGAAAGTGTGGGAGAATCTGAGCACTTAGTTGCAGCGTATTTGATGAAATAAACCAGTGGTGGCGTGCAGTCTTCAGTGTAAGGGCTGAAAGTGCAGGGAAAAGGTTTAAGGCTAACACGGGTATTAGGCGGCCAAATCTCGGCTAAGTTACTGAAGGATGGGTCAAAGTTAAATGTGTTGCCTGGGTGGTGTGGCTCTATGAACCAGGAGTTCACAGTTTGATTCCCTGCCAGGGCACATGCCCGGATTGTGGCCTTGATCCCCAATGTGGGGCGTGCAGGAGGAAGACCATCAATGATTCTCATCATTGATGCTCTCTCTCTCTCTCTCTCTCTCTCTCTCTCTCTCCCTCCCTCCCTCCCTCCCTCCCTCCCTCTGAAATTTGTTACATTGTGAGAAAGGTTGTTACACAGACAAGTCCCGTCAAGATAACAATGTAAACTGAGAGGGTAAAAAGCAAAGATTTTCTTGTTCAAAAAAGGAAAATGCTATAGACCTCTGATAACTTTTTAATAAAAGAATGGAAGCAGAGAAGTAGGAAAGGAGTAACTTCAAATATCACAGGAAAAATATCTGACAATTATTGCTCTACAATGTGTTCAGGTATAGGCCTAGGTTTGTCCCAGTCATTGTGATAGGCACTGCAACCCAAACGAATATCGACCCAGGTATGAAATTTCCAGTTGATAGAGGGACTAGCATGACACACCATCTTCCACATTTGAAGAGACTTCCTTCGTTCAGAAATTACCAATTTTATTGGCCCATTACTTCTTTTGTGTGCTTTCATGCCATGTGCCTTTTGGCAAGTTCACTTCTTCACGATAGCACTTCCATCAAATAGATTCTGAGACACAGTGAAGAAAGAAAGTGTGACACGAAAACTTAAACAAAAATCCAAATTTATGAGTAATTGTATGTATTCAAAATACAGGTGGGGGAAAGGAATCTTGTCCTGATTCATCTCCAGGCACATTTAGATACCTATATGTAATTTAACAAGACAGTATCATAAACATTAAATACAAAATACCAAAACACCCACATATAGAAATTTCAACAAGAAATATCATGAAAAGAGAAGACAATTAACTCAAACAAACCCAAGATAGAGTTCCTCAATTTGGTCAGAAATCTCCATGAAGCTGAAATAAATTATCACAGAAAAAAAATTAAAAGTAGAGTTCTTATTGATAATAGAGAAAATATAGTTGAGTTTTGTCATCACATATACATCACACTTTATCCCTTGATCTCAAATAACTTTTGGAATTAGGTTAAATTTTTTTCATATTCAAAAATTTTAATGTCTTATTAAATCTTTTTATTTAATATTTTTATATACCTGAGAAAAAGATGAAATTTTATATTCCCAATGCAATTTTTAAAATCTAATTGTTCTCATTTTCTGCTTTAAATTCCCAATTCAGCAGTCAATATTGTAGTCTCCCTTTTAACCCAGGAAATCTCAAAATAAAAAATACTGAGCCCTGGTCAGGTGGCTGTTGGTTGTAGTGTCGTCCTATACAACAAAAGGTGGTGGGTTTGATTTCCAGTCAGGGCACATACATAGGTTGTGAGTTCGATCCCCTGTTGGGGTACGTACGGGAGGCAACCAATCAATGTTTCTCTCACATCAACATCTCTCTCTCTAAAAATCAATGAACAAAAGAAAAGAATTTTTTATAATGAAAGAGCCCTGGCCGGTGCTGCTCAGTGCACAGAGCAACAGCCCTTGGACCAAAGGGTTGCAGTTTTGATGCCCAGTCAAGGGCATGTAACTGGGTTGCAAGTTTGATCCCTGGCCCTGGTTGAGAGGCAACCATTCTATGTGGAGAGTAACCTCTCTCACATCAATGTTTCTCACTGTCTCTCCCCTTTGCTTCCACTCTAGAAGTCAATGGAAAGAATGTCCTCAGTGAAGATTAGCAAAAACAAAAACTGGAATATTTAACATGTAATAAATCAATTCTTAAATTTCTTGAACACTTATTTAGTTTTTTTCGTAGTTGACTCTCCTACATATTTTTTAAAGGCTGAAATTAATCATTTTGATAAATTTATTCCCTTTTCAGATAAAAGATTAACTTCCATATTTAACAAAAAATGTACTCCATTAAATATAATCAAGTTTCTTAAAATGTTAGTTATAACATAAAATTTTAAAGCAGTATTATTCAGTATTGGAGATATTTTCTTACAAATGGGGGCAGTAAGCAAACCAGTGCCATTCGGTCATTACACATAATCCCTTTGGAGATGCTTTCTAAGTATATCCTCTGTCTGACCAGCATATATTATATAATTAGAAGTTTATTACATGATGTCTTTATCTTCTCTGCCTTCTTCAGAATTTGTCTAACAGTGGATTTCACTAAGCCCGGAACATGCTCAGCCTAGATCCACCTGATGTTCACCTGCTAAAAATCTGCAACAGCTAAACCACATTTTTAAATCATCAAAATAATGCCTGTTTGGATGCAAACTATTAGCTGAGAAGCAGAAGACCGGAAGATGATCAGAAAACAGAATGTCCATGGCAGGTACCTCCACACAGGAAACCAAACAAACTTATTGAGGCAAGAGACTCTCAATCTGAGCACAGAGAACACTATGACAACTGGCTCACTGGTCAAGAAAATAGAGACAGGGTTCACTCTACCTTTTTGACAAGTACGTTCTATAACAAAGGTTTTATATAGATAGAGCTTTGCTTTTAGAGAAAATAAAAAATTATCTGACATAATGTATTTAGAAATTCCTATTTGACAATAAAGCTACTTGGTAAGAATGCTGCCATTTGGGTAAAGAGTTAATTTGTAGCATTTGTATACATAGATATTCTTTAATTTCATATGCTTCATTAGTCACACTTTATAACTTAAATTCTTAGTTTTGTGGTAAAGAATGCAGCTCTGCTCACTTCCAGGTAGAGACAAACTTTAAAGACTACAGACTGCTTAAGAGAAAGTTCAGTTCTTACAAAGTAGCTTTAAAATAGAGTATTGCAAAAAAAAAAAAAAAATAGAGTATTGCTTTCCGATTTCCCATATTCATTTTCTTTTTTAGTTACAAAATTTCATAAAGCAATTGGTCACTGATCTCATAGTTTTTACTAATTTGAGTTAACCCCCCAAACTAAAATCTGGTAAATAATCTAGTATCAAAATATCAAATTCTCAAGTATCTCCTCACAAAATGTTTTGTAAACTGTCAAATAATATCAAGATTATCTTAAGTCTGGCCCGGTACTTTAGTTGGTTGCAGCGTCGTCCTGATAACCAAGGTTGCGGGTTTGATCCCAGTCAGGCCACATACAAGAATCAACCAATGGACATATAAATAAGTGAAACAACAAATCGGTTTCCTTCTCTCTCTCTCCCTCTTCCTCTTTCTCTAAAATAAAACTTAAAAAAAGACTATCTTTTAGAGAATCAAATCAAAGCATTAATTAAACAAAGTTCTCTTGGATTACACAACATAGAACAATATTCCTTTTAACACTGAACCACCCCATTATTAATGTTATTTGCAATACAACATATCTTAAATATTTGATTTACAAAATTTAAAAGTAACATACTTCCATATGGATAAGATACACCACAAGAATTTTAAGTTCCTTAAAAGTGGATGTTAACTGTAACAAAAAGTCTACTCCACTTAAGAGATTTTAAATAGAAACCAGGAAGAATTTCTTAATCCACAACTAGACGATAAAATGGCGAGGATGCTGAAGAAGGTTAAGTCCACATGAGCTTCAAGAACGGAAATCATCCATCCATCTTTGAATATTAGACATTTGCTGGCCTGAAGACCAAAGTCAGACTATAGAATAGTGTAGGTCCTTCCAGTTCACATTCTGGTATTTTGGCATAAAATGAGGATAGGTCACAAAACCTACAGACACTTTCAAGTTTGTTTTTTAAATATATAATAATTGAACCAATCAGAATAGTGGATGGCTTATCATTATTCTGCCAGCTTAAGCAATAGGAAAAAAATACATTTTTGTTTTTGTGGTGACTATTTATTGGTTAAACTTTTATTTTCCTCTTCACATTTTCGGTGACTGTTTCCCACTGGTATCATCAACCAGGTCCCTCAGGCGAGATAAATGGTGCAAAGCCCTTCATTAAAAAGTATAAAACACATTATAAACCAATATTAAGGACTGAACAGGCAACGCAGACAGCAAGAAATGGTGAGTACATTGTTTATTAACTTCAAAGTTAGTAAGAGAAATGAATTTATAGAATAACAAATATCAAACTTTGAGAATTTTTCCTTTCAAAACTTTGATAACTGAATAATTGAGGGTTAAAATTCGTCTAAAACTCTATAAAAACATTTACTTTTAAAAAATTATTTTTGACATTCAAGATTTTTTTGAAAGTTTTCCAAGTAAGCTTAGTAAGAAACAATAGATATCATTTGTTATCGCACATAACAAAACATTTTTTCAAGTACTTTTCACAACAGTGTATATCATTTCAGAAACAATGTGTATAGCTTATTTTTTACATATGCATTCAAGATAGCTAAAATAAAAAAACACTAAAGGATCAGTTAGTTCGAGGAAAACTCATTTTTATTGAGCATGGAGGAAACAAACAACAATTATGTTGAATGATGTAGCATTATACCAACAACATGGTTTTCTCTAAATAAAGCTAAGATTACAGGTCAGGTATCAGTGGAGAAAACTCAGTCATCCTTCAAACAAACCAGGAAGAGAGAGGCTTCAACTTTCCAATCTTCCTCTAAAAATACTGTTCCAGTTTTCCCTCTCCTATCCTTCAGATCCAAGGGCCACTCAAAAAATGTCAACCATATTAATCAACCATATTTCAGACCTCTGATGAACAAGAGATCAAGAAAAACAAATAACCATGTGTAATCTCTAATGGTTAATTTCTAAGATGAGCTAAAGGTGGTTACTATAACAACCTATTCTACAGTCTCTAACACAGGTTCAATAAATGAAATAAATACTCAGGATAAAGAGGTGGAGGAAACTATTAGTGTTAATTACTGCATTGTATCTATTTCAACCAAGTGTCTCTTTCTGTAACACTTACTCAAATATAATTAGAGGCCCGGTGCATGAAAATTGTGCACGGGGAGGGTCCCTTGGCCTGGCTAGTGATCAGGGCTGATCAGGGCCTCCCTTCCCTGGCTGCCAGCTGCCGGCCAGGGCCTCCCTTTGTTCCATGCCGCCCCCTGGTGGTCAGCGCATGTCATAGTGAGCGATGTCTCCCAGTCAAACTCCCACAGGGACAATTTGCATATTAGGCTTTTATAGCCTATACTAGAGGCCCGGTGCACAAAAATTTGTGCGGGTGCGGTCCAGCCAGCACCCATGGGGGCTAATTGGGCCAGGCTGGTGGGAGGAGGGGATGCAGGAGGTTGGCTGGCCAGCCCTGCCCCGAATTTGGCCCAGGCCAGCCTGGGGGAGGGGCTGCCCCTAATCAGGCCGGTTGGCCAGCCACAGTGCATGTCATAGCAACCAGTTGTTCTGTCGTTCCAATCACTTGGTTTTTATATATCTATAATATTAAAAGTGTAATATGCTAATTAGATCGACATCCTTCCA
>NW_006292908.1:2855247-2904277 GCF_000327345.1 Myotis davidii
GGCTGTTTGCAGCTGGTCACACACCATTCAGGGTGGGGGTCCCCACTGGGGTGCCTGGCCAGTCTGGGTGAGGGGCTGAGGGCTGTTTTCAGGCTGGCGGGTGACGGAACCTCCCAACCGCTCCTTTTTTTCTTTTTTCTTTTTTTATTCTGGGCCAGTTTTAGCTCTGAGGTCCAGCTCTTAGGCCTCCACTACTGAAAGCAGGTATCTGGTTTGTTTCGGTTCTATAATCGAAACAACATATCAACTCCTGCTCTGAGATCCCGGGCTCACTGAAAGCAGGTTTCTAGGGTTTTGTTTAGCTTCTGTATTTTTACAATGTTTCTTATCAGAGGGCCGGCAAGGCAGGTAGGGAACGTTGGAGTCCTCCGTCACTGAAGCAAGCAAGCCTCATGTTAGTTTCAAGCTGCCTGGCTGCTGGCCGCCATCTTGGCTGGCAGTTAATTTGCATATCTCGCTGATTAGCCAATGGGAAGGGTAGTGGTCATACTCCAATTACCATGTTTCTCTTTTATTAGATAGGATAGGATAATAAAAAGGTAATATGCAAATTGACTCTAAAGGTAGAATGACTGGTTGCTATGATGTGCACTGGGGGGGGCAGATGCTCAACACAGGAGTTACCCCCGGTGGTCAATGCGTTCCCACAGGGGGAGCTCCACTGCCATAAGCCAGGCTGATGGCTGTGAGCGCAGCGGTGGTGGCGGGAGCCTCTCCCACCTCCTTGGCAACGCTAAGGATGTCCAACTGATATCCCCAAGGGCTCCCAGGCTGCCAGAGGGATGTCTGACTGCTAGCTTAGGCCCAATCTCCCCGGGGAGCGGGCCTAAGCCTGTAGGTGGACACCCCCTAAGGGGTCCCGGACTGAAAGAGGGTGCAGGCCAGGCTAAGGGAACCTCCCCAGTGCATAAATTTTTGTGCACTGGGCCTCTAGTATATAGATAAAAGAAGAAATTGGATTCTGCTACCCTTGGCAACTTCAGTTAATTTTTGAGATTCTCATTTGCTTTAACTAAATGACAATAACTCACCCGAAGTTACTAAGCAATCAGAGGTAAAATTAACTAGACCCTATCATTTCTACATCCTATAGTATATCTCTCTACCTAAAGAATTATTTTCTTCCTAGAGGCATACAGGTATGAGAAAAAAAGACAATTTGCAAATATACTTGGGAATTATCTTCCCTTTTATTTTCAGGTGTATTATTCAACTACTTGTGGTTCAAGAGAAAGAAAAAGGCAAGTGACTAGAATCTTATCTTACTTACAACCCCAATGGCCAGACCCCTTGGGTTTAAAGGACTTTGAAAATGGATAGAGAAAAAACATCCTCATCTTTATATTCACTAAATATCACCTATAAATTAGAATTTCTTTCCATTATGTATGTAAGCAACAAACCAAATCTGTGACCTCATATGCCACAGAAACTGGAGATATTTTCATGTCACATTACAATCATTACAGGAATATCAAAATCATTTAAACTCATCACTACTTCAAAATTATAAGTCATATGATAGTTACAAAATTACAATAGGTATTAAACCAACTATTAGAACCTATGTTATCTAAGTCTTTCTGTCTATATCCAAAAGTTCATATAACTGAT
Source organism: Myotis davidii (assembly GCF_000327345.1). Lineage (NCBI taxonomy): Eukaryota > Metazoa > Chordata > Mammalia > Chiroptera > Vespertilionidae > Myotis > Myotis davidii. The sequence continues at coordinate 2,856,862 of NW_006292908.1, forward strand.
CAACCACTAGATAATTTTAAGCCTAGTTGTTTATTCATTGAATAGTAAGGTATCACTGGTGACCCAGAAATCAATGCTTTCCAATATTTCCTTTCTCTAATTGTTTGCTGATCAACATGTGAAATAAGTAAAAGACCATGCCATAATTTAATGCTTTTATTCAAGCAATGCAAAAGGCCTTCATATTATGTTTTTACAAAATGAATTTTAACTTACCTAGATTTTAAATGTATTGTCTTACTTTAAATGCATTAATAAGCACATAATACTAATTAGCAATTTATTTTAATATTTTCATAACTATAATTCAATATACCTGGTTCCTTTTTAGTCCTATGTAGTTTGTTTTATACCTTTAAAAAAACAATGGAAGAGCCCTGGCCGGTTTGGCACTGGGGGGTCCCAGGTTTGATTCTGATCAAGGGCACATACCTGGGTTGTGGGCTTGATCCCCAGCAGGGGCGTGGATGAGGCAGCCAATTGATGATTTTCTCTCATCATTTCTATCTCTCTCTCTCCCTTCTCCCTTCCTCTCTGAAATCAATAAGAAAAAAAAAATTTTTTTAAAAATAGAAGAAAGGAGGGAGGGAAGTAGAGGGGAGAGGTGAGGTATGATGGGAAGGAATAAGAAAGTTAAGCAGAAATGAAATCTTCAGTCTCCCTACCTTGGCTACACAATCAGCTGTCAGTTCCTGTCATTTAACCTCTATCTGCCCTGCTGACAATAAATAATTTACTTAGAGAAGTGGAGGATAAAATTGTAGAAGGAAATAATTCTTTATTTTTTTTCCTAAAAAGGTGAAAAACAGGCTAATGGGGAAAACATCAATTTAAGGGTCATGATACAACACTGTATACAGCCAAGTGAAATGGTGTTATGAAAGTAAAAAAATTTTCATCTTAGCTTTTCCCAAGCTCAGTATACCATCTTCTGAATGCACTTTATATTCATACAACCAAACCTATAAATAAATACCCTCCCTCTGCCAATTAAGAAAGACATGTATTCCTTCCCAATTTTTAATTTAAGATAATTTAAGAAAATAGGTGGATTAACACCTTTAGGGCATTTAGATTATCTTTATATCCACAACATTATATCTACTTTAGTTTTCTGTGGATATAGGTCAAATAATTATTTATGATTATTGTATTTCTTCTAGAACAGTGGTTCTCAACCTTGGCTGCACATTAGAATCACCTGGGAATCTTTTTAAAATCCTGATTTCTGGGCCTCGTCCTCCAGAAATTCTGTTTCTTGGTTATGGGGCGGGGCACAACATTAGTAACAAAGAAACAGAATTTCCGGAGGATGAGGCCCAGAAATCAGGATTTTAAAAAGATTCCCAGGTGATTCTAATGTGCAGCCAAGGTTGAGAACCACTAAATTAGAAGGAATATATGAAAATACATGTCATGATCAAGGTGTTTTTCCAGGACATCCACACCAATACTAGCTCAAATTGTTGTTATTGTTCAGAAATAGAAGAGCATTAATTAAGGCCATTCACATCATTATATTTTAGGTGTCTAAGGTTATCTCATTAGGTCCTAAGAACATTTTAAATAGGGAAAAACACAGGTTTAAGAGATAACTTCAGGATTAAACAGTATGTTCCAAGAAGTTTAATATCCTTATAACTACTTAATTCCATCCTGAAACCTTCTGATTTCAATCTAAGAGATGGCTAAAATAGATTTGTACCCATAACATATTCAGAAATTACTAGAGAATACTTACTTTTGAAGTGACCTAGTAATCGGAACCATACCTTCCTTCAATTGTAATTTAGAGAAATCATCTTCTGAAACCTATTATTAAAAAGACCAAATGAAACAAAATACTGAAAATTTAAATATAATTATAAACATAAATGCTATTTAATATGTGACTTAAAAGAACAGTAAAAAAATATTGTCTTTGTTCCCAAAGAAATCTAGCAAAAAATTTTCAGTAAAGTATTACATATTTTTTCTAAAAATAATATAACTATATTTAGATTCATCTTTAAATTGTCCTATAGTATGCTTTTAAATTATGTCCAATAAAAAAATCAAATCTTGGTTTGAAATTATGACTTTATAATGAACTCAGTCTTGTCTCAATGTTTAAAAAGGGAAGGAAAGAAAAATAAATTACACATTTTATGTTACTGTTATGATCATTAGAATGGAAAGATAAAAATTAAGAAATACAACTCCAAAGAGCAGGCCATGATAGTCTCCAAGAGTTAACCTACTTATTTGTAATGAAAACTGAATTTCAGAAAGCTCTACTGAATAATCCTATCAAAATAATGACAATAAAAACATTTATTAAGTATTTTAAGGCATTCTTATATTTAAACAATTTAAGTATTACTATTTAAGTTTTTTAATGTTTTTATTACTAGGGTAATTATTTTATTAACTAGAGGCCCGGTGCATGAATTGGTGCACCAGTGGGGTCCCTTGGCCTGGTCTGCAGGAATCGGGCTGAAACTGGCTCTCTGACATTCCGAGGGGTCCCCGATAGCGAGAGGGCACAGGCCAGGCGACCCCACCGGTGCATGATAGGGGCTGGCGAGGGACGCAGGAGGTTAGCCAGCCAGGGAGGGACCGAAGCAGGGCACCAGGCCATGTCCAGCCCATCTCGCTTAGTCCCGATCAGCTGGACCCCATCAGCAAGCTAACCTACTGGTTGGAGCATCTCCCCCTGGTGGTCAGTGCACGTCATAGTGAGCAGCTGAGTGGCCTTAGTATATCATTAGCATATTATGCTTTGATTGGCTGAACTGCCAACTGGCTGACCAGACACTTAGCATATTAGGCTTTAATTTTATAGGATAAGGTATTTATTAAACTTTTATCAGGTGCCAAGCACTATAATAAGTACTTTATATAATCTGTCTCAATTTCTCAACAACCTTTTTTTCCCCAAATATATTTTTATTGATTTCAGAGAGGAAGAGAGAGAGGAAGAGAGATAGAAATATCAATGATGAGAAAGAACCATTGATCGGTTGCCTCCTGCATGCCCCCTACTGAGGTCGGGCCCACAACCCAGGTATGTGTCCTTGACTGGAATCAAACCTGGGACCTTTTAGTCCACAGGCTGACACTCTATCCACTAAGCCAAACCAGCTAGGGCTTAACAACCTCATTTTTCAGAAGAGAAAACAGAAACTAGAAGTGGCAGAATTAGAATTTAATCAAACTTGGGATTATATAAATATTCTCCCAAGTTATGAATAAGAATATATTCATAAAAACTATATTATTGTGAAAAAATTCAATCCCTAAAGAACAGTAGCCAAAGCAGAAACAGATTTCCAAATTCCTAGGAAATATAAAAAAATTCAATGTTTTCAAAATAAAACTTTACATAACTGTATTCAGAAGTCAATAAACACATGGCACCAAAATTAAATTTCAGATGACAAAGGTCTGTGGAGAAGTCTAATGTTGAAACGTTTTCACCCTGGCCAGTGTGGCTCAGTGGGTGGTTGTACTGTCCCATACTCTAAAAAGTCTTGGGTTTGATTCCCAGTCAGGGCACATGTCTGGGTTGCAGGTTTGATACCAGTCCCCAAGTGGGACAGGTGCAGCAACCAATCAATATTTCCCTCTCACATCGATATTTTTCTCTCTCTAAAAATCAATGAAAATGTCCTTGGGTGAGGATTTAAAAAAAAAAAAGATTTTCTAGATCTCCCCAATTTATAAATACAAGTTGGAGTACAGAGAATAATTTTGTAGGCAATTCAAAAACAACTTTTATAATCCGTTCATACCATAGTTGTGATATCATCATATCTAAATGAGATGGTGTATTTATAACCATAAACTAAATAAAACAATCCATTCATGGATATACAACTGCAGAAATCTAACAGTATTCAATGTGAATAAGTTTCTGGGGGGGAAAAAAAAGAATAATCCAACTCTACAACATGTGTTATGTGGCCTGCTTATTAACATAAAACTGGAGGTCTAATTAAAGACGTTCTAGAAAGAATTCTTATCTCTTCACAGATCCAAATTCATAAATCAAGTTTGTGCTTACTTGTTTAATCTCTCCTTTTGGCTCCACAGTTTTATTCTGATTAAAACTTTCTTGTACGGCTTGAAGATTAAATAACATTTGTTTCAGGGCTTCAACAGGACCATGATGTTTTCCTCCAGACAGGGTACAGCTCTAAGGTTAAAACAGATGATCAATTAACCATCCAAATTTGGGGGCAAAATGTTATATTTTGTAATATTCTCCCCAATACAAAATTAATGCAAAAATCCTAACAATACATGTCAACAGAGTGTTTTTAAATGTTGTGCATAACTTATCACCTCCCTTTACCTAGTTCCCAGATGAAGTTACTTAGAGGTAATCGTTATTAACAGTGTGCCATATCTTTCTAGTTTTTGCTCTTTCAAAATGAATAGTACTTATGTTTGTAATGCATTCATTTAGTACATTTAAAATCAAAGATTTTTAGAAAACATCCCCAAAGAGCAGGTAAGTCAACCTGCTCTTTTCAGGTGTGTAAATGGAGCTGATTATCAGGTGAGCAATAACTAGAATTTTAAATACATTATTCTCTACACACTTTTAAATATGTTTGACACACAGAATACTGGTTTTCCATCTCTTCATGGGCCACACATTCCTTGCTACCTAAAAAACACTCATAACTTAATTAGCACTGATCTTATCTACATCCCAAGAAGGCAATAGCACTTAAGCTACATAGGTGGTCAGGATTCTTTTAAAAGAATCTGTAATGGATATTTTCAAACTTCTTTTTTTTTAAAGTCTTTACCAACCTATTATTTTTACATATATACATGAGTTGCTGTGTACTGAAAACTATCCACAAAGTGGCAAATAGTCCTCTTAAGATTTCTGTGATTTAACATATTCAACACAGACCATAAATTGTTGACTAGCAAAGAATATTGAAGTGTCACATTAGCATAACCAATGGACACAGACACTGGGGTGGTAGGGGCTTGCCCTCAGGGGTGTCAATCAGGAAAAAGGAGACATATGTAATACTTTAAACAATAATTTTTTTAAAAAGTATTAAAAGGGTGCTCTCATTGGTGAAGAGATTCAGTTAAGTATAATGGCTAAACAACATTTTCCAATAAAAAGAACCACAGCTCAAAAAAAGGGGGAAATGTCAAAAAGACACAGGAGCTAATTGAAGGAACTCCTTATGGCCTAAACTGGAAGAATTTGAGCAACAAAATAAATAATATCTATAGTAATAAAAGCGTAATATGCAAATCAACTGAACAGCCAAACAGCAGAATGACTGTCTGGATGTCCTTCTGGACGACCTTCCAGATGAAGCTGGGGTCGGGGGGGCTGCAGCCGTAGGAGCAAGACAGCTGCCTGTGGCTGCAAGGGAGGGATTGAGGAGCTGCGGCTGTGAAGGCCTACTCTTGCACAAATTTTGTGCATCGGACCTCTAGTTGTATTATAAACCTAGAATAAAATATCTACAAATCCCTGCTGATATAATTTAATAAACAAATAAGTGGGGGGAGAAGGAATAGCCCTTCATTACACAAGAATTTCTATTAATATTGTAGAAAAGACAAGATTCTCCCATGGATACTAAAATTAGTGAATGAAAGTTTTCGGCTACTTGCATAGTCTGAAAGTATCTCCCCTAAGATATTTATTAATTACAAAGGGAAATTAATTTTACTAAAGAGAAAGCCAGTAGACACCAAGTATTCAAGGTTAACAGCACAAATTTTAACATATTTCCATAACTTTGTATATCATTATATTATTGTATTAACGAATCTGACAATATCTGGAGGAGAGGCATGTGTGGAGCACATGAATGAAATTTGTGTCCTTATAAGAGACACAAGAGAGCTTGCTTTCCCTCTTCTCTCTATCATGTGGATATATGGGGAAGATGGCCACCTGCAAACTAAAAAGCAGGACCTCACCAAACACTTTGATCTTACACTTCTCAGCTTCCAGAACTCTGAGAAATAAATGTTTGCTATTTAAGCCACCAAGTCTATGGCATATTACAGCAGTGCAAACTAAGATATACATTATCTGTATATCAATGGTAGCAATACATCACGAACCCTCTGATATAATGCACTGAGAAGGGCACACAGCATGATATCTGTTGCATTCTTGAAAAAAATACATAACCACATTCTAATCATGAGAAAACTTCAGACTAAAACAAATGGAGGAATTTTCTACAAAATAGCCAACTGACCAGTATTCTTCAAGTGTCAAGGTCATGACAGACAAGGGAAACTGAGAAATTGTAACAGACTGAAGTAGATTACAGAGACATGACAACTAAATGCAAAACTGAATCCTGGATTGGGTCCTGAAACAAGACACTGGTAGGAAAACTGGTGAAAGTAGAATAAGGTCTGTACTTGGAAGACCCCAAAAGCATTATTTCAGTATTTAACACCATGGCATTTATTTCTAAATCAAATTATCATTTCTTATGTGCACATATACACATTTATGCTTTATTTTGGCGTTATGTGCAAAATGCACATATGCTGATTTAGTAAAATTGGATAATATTTTCCTATTTAAAAAATTATAGAGCCCTAGCCAGTGTGGCTCAGTGGATAGAGTATTGGCCTGTGAACCAAAGGGTCCTGGGTTCGAATCCAGTCAAGGGCATGTACGTTGGTTATAGGCTCCTCCCTGACCCTGGCCATGGTCAGGGTGTGCACAGGTGGCAACCAATAGATGTGTTTCTCTCACATCGATCTTTCTATCTTTTCCTCTCTCTTCCACTCTCTCTTAAAAAAAAGATCAATGGAAAAATATCCTCCAATGATGATTAACAACACCAACAACAAATCATAAACAAAATAGAGATTTACAACTATATCTCAGAAACACAACTCTCAATAATCAGCTGCCCTGTGGGAAGATATAGTTTACTCTATAATGGTCTGTTTTATATGTTTTCCAGAAAACAAACACACCAAGATTGTAATGACAATTTAGGCTTTCTGTAAGAGTTCAATCCCAGGTCCCTCTACTTTAGAATCTATCTATATATATAAAAGCCTAAGTGACTGTTCGACTATTCAACTGGTAGCTATGATGCGCACTGACCACCAGGGGCAGACGATCAATGCACAGGCATGGAAACATGGAATAGAATGATGAATCTCAGAGGGAAGGGCGGGAAGAGATTAACCAAAGATCTTATATGCATGCCAGAGGCCCGGTGCACGATTCGTGCACTGGTGGGGTCCCTCAGCCTGACCTGTGGGGATCGGGCCAAAACCATGCACTGGGCCTCCAACATCCCCTGAGGGGTCTTGGATTGCAATAGGGTGCAGGCCAGGCCGAGGGACCACACCAGTGCACAAATCTGTGCACCGGGCTTCTAGTCTTTTAATAAGTTAAAAAGATTTAACTTCACCCACCTGATCATCATCATTTAAAAAGTCTTCAAGGAAACTTTTAGCATACTTTGTCCTTGGAGCTTGTTGAGGACTGTCATCAGAGTTAATAGGAACAGGAGATTTACTACATAGGGTTTAAGAGACAAGATAGCAATTAAGTTCCCAATTTATAAAAATTAGACAGTATATAATTGAATGGTTATCATTTAAATATAAATGGTCACCAAGAAATAACTGTTATAGATATGATTCATATTGATGTTGCTTGATAATTCTCTCATCTTCCTGAATTTATACCAGAATCTAACCCTATTTCCTTGCTTCTCCTTTAAAGCTTCAAGAAAAAAAAACTTGGACTGGCTGGCATAGCTCAGTGATTGAGCGCCAACCTATGAACCAGGAGATCACAGTTCCATTCCCAGCCAGGGCACATGCCAACGTTGCAGCCTTGATCCCCAGAGTGGTGCATGCAGGAGGCAACTGATCAATGATTCCCTCTCATCATTGATGTTTCTATCAGTAATAAAATTATATTTAAAAAGTTGAAGACATTAGTCTTCAACTAAACAAATAACCCATCAACTACAGGCTATGCTCTGAAAGCTCACTTGTTTCAAATAAGCAGGACATTTTCCCAATTAAACACTGTTAGTTACCCAATGATAATACACAAAACTCTCATGAATTTATAAGATTTTCTACTGGGATGGCAGTTATACTTTCTGCCACATCAAAGCAATAGGACAGATGCCCCACTCCAGAACTGGCATTAACATATAAAACAGGTTAGAGTGGGAAAATAATCAAATTTGAAATTATAATTTCTAAATTCAAATCCCAAACCCAGTCACTATATGACCTTAAGTAACTTATTTATCTGAACTTCAATTTCTACATTTGTGGTCCTACTTATCTCACAGAAGTACTGCATAAATTAACGCCATGTACCTGGTACCTTTAATAGATGCTCAATAAATATTAATTTTTTCTTAATTTAAGGGGTAGCAGAAAAAAGGGCATCCCTAGCAAAAGTAAGAATTTTCCCCAAACCAGATTCTGTTAGTCACAGAAAATAAACTCATACTATCTTTCATATATATATATATACACACACACACACACACACATATATATATATATATACACACACACACACACACACACACACATATATATATCAATATGAGATGTGTTTCTAACTCAAGTACTCAGATATCTAAGTATCTTTATAACATGTAAATTTCACAATAATTTTTCTTCATTAGTAGCAATTCATTATTAACTCATTTAATTTGTAACTCAGCTTTTTATTGTTCTTCAGTAGTTTTTTCCCTAATTCTTTATAAGAGTTTATACACCCACCCACCATTATCAAAAGCATTTACCTGATTATTGAAGGTGGGTGCTGGGTACATAAGGATTCATTATGCTACTCTTCTACTTTGTATTTCTTTGGAATTTTCCATTAAGACAAAAAAAGCAATTATCTGATTGCAGTTGTACTCCATCTTTTAGTATATTACTTTGAGTACATCCAGGTCAATTTTTAAAAAATACATATTTTTATTGATTTCAGAGAGAAAGGGAGAGAGAGAGATAGAAACATCAATGATGAGAGAGAATTATTAATTGGCTGCCTCCTGCACGCCGCCTACTGGGGATCAAGCCCAAAATCTGGGCATGTGCCCTTGACCGGAATCGAACCTGGGACCCTTCAGTCCACAGGGTGACGCTCTATCAACTGAACCAAACTGGCTAGGGCCAATTTTTTTTATGACAGATTGATAATAATTTGTCAATGTCATACTAAGGCTAGGTCTATTCCTTCATCTCACAATCCATCATTAATTTTAAATACAAACATACCCATCACTATATGAACCCAATTTTCAAAACATCAACTACTGTATACAAAGTACTGGGCCAAACCACTGGTGATAATAATTATACTAGCCAGAAGTTATATTATCTAATTATAAACTACATTAAAATTTTTACCCTTAAATATCTCTGATATTATTTGCACACCCATTTGGGTTCCAACTGAAAGCAAAGTATTGCAGCTATGGTACTCTACAAATACACAGGACAACTGATAAAGAGAAATTAAATAAAAATAGCCCTAGCTGGTTTGGCTCAATAGATAGGGTGTCAACCTTTGGACTGAAGGGTCCTAGGTTCGATTCCAGTCAAGGGCACATGCCCAGATTTCAGATTCAATCCCCAGGAGGGGGCGTGCAGGAGGCAGCCAATCAATGATTCTCTCTCATCATTGATGTTTCTATCTCTCTCTCTGTCTCTGAAATCAATCAATATATATATTTTAAAAAAATAAAGATAAATTTAAAAATTAGATCTATTGACTCATTTAAAAAAATATTATTGAACCAACAATCTATAATAATAAAAGCATAACATGCTAATTAGACCGGACAGCCAATGTCCTTCCGGATGAAGCCTGGGCTGCGGGGGCCGAGCACCTTGCTCAAATTTTGTGCATCGGGCCTCTAGTTGAAAAATAAAGCTAAACAAAGAAAAAATGTATTTTGAATAATCACCAAATTACAATTTACGAGATTACCATATCCTGACTTAAGTACCTTGTATTTCTTTTCTAATTAATTGAATCCTCACACAAAAACGCCAAAGCAAAAGAACTTGTACAAGACCTTGTACAAAGCAGAATTATACAAAGTAGACAAAACTTGTACAAGATCTCAGGGAAGAACTGACAGAGCTGGAATTCCAAACCAGTATTGTAGTCAGTGCACACATTTAAAAATAAATAAATAAAAATAAAAAAGACATTTGAGAACCAAAAAAGGATCCATTAACTAATAAACTCCATCTATGACAAAATAAAAGTTTAGACAACTGAATATAATAAATATCAGAAACTAAGGCAGGATATAGGGTTACCAAGAATGCATTTCTAATAAGTCTAGATATAATAATATCACTAAAAAAAGCTTTCCTATCTAAACTCCTAATCCTTACTCTAAGTTCACATTCAGTTATCTAGGTGAACACTTCTTAAATTATTCTGAGAAACTGTCATTGAAATGTTAAATATACAAATGAAAATAATCTTAGAAATTATAAAAATTTATACAATATAAAAATGGACCATCATTTACGGAAAATAACGACTGAAAGAGAAAGTAAAAGTAAATGAAAATAGATAACTCTTAATATATGGAGAGAATATAGTAGAAAGTAACAAGACTTCCATAGCCGCCCTCCTCCTTCTACAAATAGTTGCTTTTGGTTCTAATTCCTCACAGTAAACATATATCAATATTTTATAGCACAACAAAAGGAACTGTAACAAAAACAAAAGTTACATAATGTACCTAAGTTATGAAATAACCCACGATCTTGTGGTAACAAATGAAAAATATAATATCAAGCAAAGCAACACCGAACACCATTTTCTACAGATTTACCATGTCTTTACATTGCTAGTTATAATGAAGTTATATAAAAATAAATTAGATGTTCATATATTTTTCATATGGAAAACTAATGACCTTACATGACTTTTCCATTAAAACATACTTACAAAGTAACAGGCACATTTTCCCACGATCTTTCTGCTTCCAGTTTATCTAATGAACAAGGACTATCATCCTGTTTCATCGACTTTGGTAATTTAGTACAATGCTCTAGATTTCTCTTGGCCTTCAGGATAAGTAATTCAATTTTGTCACCTATTTTAAAAGACTACATTAATTAAGAAAAAAAATAAATGCAAAGCATGGCAAAATCTCATAAAGCAACAAGGATTCAGATAACTTGGTATACATACAGGGTGCCCCCCAAAATGTATACATACACTTTGAATAATTATAAAGGCAGTGTTTATTAAAATACATTTCATTTCCACCCTAACCGGTTTGGCTCAGTGGATAGAGCGTTGGCCTGCGGACTCAAGGGTCCCAGGCTCAATTCCGGCCAAGGGCATGTACCTTGGTTGCAGGCGCATACCCAGTAGGGGGTGTACAGGAGGCAGCTGATCAATGTTTCTCTATCACTCATGTTTCTAACTCTCTATCCCTCTCCCTTCCTCTCCGTAAAAAATCAATAAAATATATTTAAAAAAATACATTTCATTTTCAAAATTGAGCTATCAGCTGTTAAAGTATGCATACATTTTTTTGGGATACCTCCTCTACACATCTTTATCAGCAAATTATGTCAAAATGTGACATTTCAAAGAAATAAAAGTAGATATTTTCTAGTTATAAAATGCTACTTAAAATGAAAACCATAAGAGTTCAAAAAATATATAATCTGATCATTACATCAAGAATATAACATAAAAGCTACTAGATATTAGGTCAAATTTACAGCATTTTGATTCTTAAAAGCAAACAAAAAACAATTACCATTGAATGGCTTTTTGGATTGTCCTGGAAGAAGTGGATTCTCACAATGACATTGGCTATGCTCAGAATCACATTTATATTCATTAACAAATCTTTTATCACCACTCAAGAAATCTGAAATATTTGAGGGTTCCAAAGAATATTCAAAACAATCTAATTTATTCATAGGTCGAGAAGTTCTTTGTGCCTGATAACTATGTCTTGGGGAACAATGCTCGTCTTTAAATATTTTATAAATACTTTGTCTATCTGTGTCAGGTAGCAAGTCTTGATTGTGGAGCCAGACTGGATATTTGAAATCAGGTATACTAGTTATCCCTGAAACATTAAGGTCAGATTTATGGCCAGTGAGCCATCTTGGGTAATTCTTTTCAAAATCGAGTTCTGAACTGTCCTTGAAAGATGATTTCTTAAAAAAAGATGGTTCAGAAACACATTTATTCGTCTTATTCACAAGTTTTAGGTTTTTTAGCTTATGACACTGCTTTCCATTTATATTTGTGTATACCACAGGAGTAACTAAGTTATCCTTGCTTCTGGCAATGCAGGGTTCTTGAAAATTTTGATTCTTTTCAGTGTCTGATAAACTCAGTCTTCCAATGCATTTCTTGGTTTTCTTGGTAACTTGATGACCTGGTCCAACACAAGTAAAAGGAAATGATCCATCTGCTGGAAGTTTTAACAGATCATCAGTTGTTAGGCTAATGGAGTCTATGTCATTAATAGTCCGTCTTCTAGAAGATGAGGACAAGGAGCTTTTTTTGTGATGAAATTTTTCAAAAGCTGAAAAACAAAGCATACTTCTGTTTATCTTCCCATATCACATATAAAAACACTTCAAAATATCCAACAGTAAATGAGAATTAAGAATTTAAGGAAAAAATAAGAATTAAAGAACCATTTTTGCTACTTTCCCATGATCTTCAATAAAGTTTTGATTAAAAGAATAAAAGGGATAGGTTGATGAAATAGAATGTGCTTTCCCCCCTCACATATCAATTTGTTTTAACTAATTTCTACCCTTATCTCTACACCCTCTTGACTTTTTCCATGTTCTTTAATTTACTGTTTCTTCCACTTTTTTCATCTAGACCAGCGGTTCTCAACCTGTGGGTTGCAACCCCTTTGGGGGTCGAATGACCCTTTCACAGGAGTCGCCTAAGACCATTGGAAAACACATATATAATTACATATTGTTTTTGTGATTAATCACTGTGCCTTCGGTTCTCAACCTGTGGGCTGCGACCCCTTGCGGGTCGAATGACCCTTTCACAGGAGTCGCCTAAGACCATCGGAAAACACATATAGCATATCAGATATTTACATTATGATTAGCAAAATTACAGTTATGAAGTAGCAACAAAAATAATTTTATGGTTGGGGGTCACCACAACATGAGGAACTGTATTAAAGGGTCGCAGCATTAGGAAGGTTGAGAACCACTGATCTAGACATACACAATCCACTGACACACTCACATTAATATTGGTCACTCAATACTGGCTGCAACACAGGATTTGGAAAAGTTTGTGAATAAATTAGGTGAAAAATAATTTGCTTTCTTTACTAACTCTGCAATAGCAAATAGCTGTTCTAATTCTCCTCTGGAATAGTGCCCATATCCTTCTAAAATTTGAATGCAAACTTTTTCCATACTAGGGCTACTTCATAAGTGCTCAGTAACTGGTTATCAACAGACTCATTCCAAATTTGTCTTCATAAAAGCCTTATCAAGGAAAAACTCAATGTAGTGTGAATATTATTATTCCATAGAATAGAGATCAGGAAGACTAATACAATCCTTTGCAATCAATTGCATAGGAACAAGTATAAACTAAGAAAGGCTGCGATTCACTTAAGTCATTAAGCTAGTAAATGAAAACTAAAACCACCAAGACAACACTTTTTCTATGATGCTAAAATAAACATCTTAAGGATTTAGGACCAGCCACCTGCTGTAATTCATCAGCTTCCACTCCAAGGTTGCAAGGGGATCTTAGCTGAAAATTCCTAAGTACCAGATAAGTATACAGTCCTTTAAGAAATATATTCAGATCTCAACATTATAAAAGTAATTTTTACCCCAAAAGAATAAAAAAAGCATCTGGATTTCAAAGGCTACAACACATCTTTCAAATGATTTAAGTCAGTGGACAAAAGAAAACAAACAATAAAAGCATACCATGGTTTGGTTTATAAATATAGTTGGAGAATTCTGGCATATTAGCAGGACATTTACCAATGTTAATCTTTCCAGTGCTTACACCAGGATACATCCGGCTTAGATCAAAATCATCAATATAGGCCTGTAGAGCCTGAGATGCAGAACTGTACAGTTTATCCTTATACTGAACAGAGCCATCAGCGGTAGAGGAATTACTACCACTGAGGCTGCAGCTTGCTAACAGAGAAGATACTGAAGATTCCCGAGAACAAACTCTGTGTTTTGTATTTGGTTTTGCCATGCCTTCCTCAAAGTGAGTTATTTCTGTTCATTTCTCTTAGAAACCACTGTAATACAAAAACAAAAGGTTAAGGTTCCAACTAAAAGAATAGCCATATACAAAGAAATTATTCAATATGTAAACTTTTTATAATTTTCTTTAAAGAATAAAACCCATTACCTATAAATCCTTTAAAGGCAATACACATTGTAGATTTTTTATTATTTTCATTACTGTGAATTCTGTCATCATTTGTTTAGAACACATTTATTAAGTACTTACTATGTGCCTGGAATTATGTATACAAAGATTATCTGAGAACACGCATAAGTATAGGAAGGAAAGGGTACTCACTTTTTTTAAACGTCCTAAAACAACTGATTTACAGTCTTTTCTTACGGTGATATATTCTATGACATCACAATACTTAACATTCCCTTATACATAATACTTCTCAATTCATAAGCCTACCACTATGCACTACAGAGAGTAGGTCCTCAATAAATTTTTAAATGCATCAAATGTGGTATTAACAACAAGGAACAGTGGTGAATGTTGTAAATACCAATACGTAACTTTAGCCAACTCCTTCACCCCAAAGAGACTTGAGAATAAAATATAAAGAAATAAACTACAAGTCATACCATAAAATGAACGGGCAAAATGCTTTTTCTAAAACAACATCTATCTATATAAAAGCCCAAGTGACCGTTCTCCCGTTATATGATGTGCACTGACCACTAGGGGGCAGACGCTCCAACTAGTAGGTTAGCTTGCTGCTTGGGTCCTGCTGATAGGAACTGGGCTAGATGAGCCGGACCCGCCCTGGAGCCCTTCCTCGGTTCCTCCCTGGCCGGACTGTACACTGATGGGGTCCTGAATAGTGAGAGGGCCCAGGCCAGGCCGGGCCTTTAGTTAATAATCATTTTCTGACCTTCATTTTTGGTGCTATCTCACTATATTCAATTCTTACATTAAACAGATTCAGACTACCTCTGTTTAATGGAGGCTTAAATAATTAGAAAACTGACAATGTATTCATCTTACTGTTTTTACATCACTAAAATGGGCAGAATTCCTGTCTACCTTAGTATAACAATAACAAGATCTATATTTGAAGCCCTAAGAAATAACAGAATGAACAGGCACTACTTCAGTGCACAATGTGACATTGTTTTAAAAGTAAATCAATGGGTTTTCTGTACTGAAAATAAAACATTAATGTCTAGAACTTAATACGTTCTAAGACCATCGGAAAACATATATAATTACATATTGTTTTTGTGATTAATCACTATGCTTTCATTATGTTCATTTTGTAACAATGAAAATATATCCTGCCTATCAGGATGACGATTCATAACAGTAGCAACATTACAGTTATGAAGTAGCCACAAAAATAATTTTATGGTTGGGGGTCACCACAACATGAGGAACTGCATTAAAGGGCCCGGCATTAGGAAGGTTGAGAACCAACTCCTTACAGAGGATGGACCTGGAAAGCCTAAGCGACCCCTCCACCCTTAGCTGTGCCCGGCGCTGACCACCAGGGGGCAGAGCTCCCGCCAGCAGGTCAGCCTGCAGCTGGGGTCCTGCCACGGGCACTGGGCTACCCGGGGGGGCGGGGCACTCCAACTACCATTGTGCAAAGCTCCCGAAAGGAAACAAATGTAGAAAGAAATACTTAACCACCCCCTTTGCAGCTGTCACTCGGCTTCAAACGGTGCCCGACAGACCCGCACTTCTCCCCCGGGGGATCTGGCAGGAAACCCCCAGCATCTTTTTCTTCCATCAACACCCGTGCGTATCCGCGCCGTTAGGGAAACCCATCACCCCGAGCAGAACGGGAAACGCAGGAACCGCCAGCCGCCTCCGACTCGGAAACACCGTGTTCCGCACCGAGTCGCCGCCGGGAGCGGCTCACCCTCAGGGAACGGGCCTCAGACCCCACGACTCCGGGGCGAACCGGCACTGGCGCCTCCTCCCCGGCAGGAGAGGAGGAGTAAGCGGGCGGCCGGGGGGCCCGCGCCCCGCCCCGGACACGCCCTGCCTTCGGGGCCCCCGCCATCAGACAGGGCTTCAGGCCAGAGCATTAGAGCCTTGGGAGCGAACGGGGAGCGACCGAGATCCTCGGGGTGACGGCCCCAAAAGCCCACCCCCTCACTTCAGTCGGCACCTCGATTCCCCGAGACCCAGGTCGGGTACCTCGGTCCCGGTCCGCGATCCTCCCCCTATAACTGTCCCTTTTCCGCAGGCGCCCTCCCGCAAGAGTCGCCTTCCCCTTCCCTCCCCGCCACCCTTCCCGGAGCCTTTCCCTCGGGCTGTCAAAGGACCGGTCGCCCTCGAAACCCTTCTCCCTCCCCCTTTTTTCGGGCCGAACTCGCCGACAAAGGTCCGGACGAGAGAGAAATAAACACGCACACTTCACAACTGCCCGCCGAGAACCCAGGCTTGTAGCCCGGCGGGAGACGCAACAAAGCATCCCGGTCGGACCCCGCCGCGCCTCAGGCTCCGCTCGCTCGCAGCATCCTCCGCCGTCACAGCGGAGCGCAACGCCCGCGCGGGCTTTCAAACTGACCCAACATGGCGGTGGTATATCCACACCACAAAATATTACCGGGCGATAATAAATGAGGTGCACGTGCTACAATGTGGGTGAACCTTGGAAACATGATGCTAAATGGCGGAGGGGAACGCGGCGCCGCGGGCGTTCGGTCGCGCTGCCTGCTGGGAAGTGTAGTTTCTCCCCACGCCTCTCTCTGGGGTGGGTGTTCGTCCACATACTACGTACGTCCAGGTCGCTGCAGCGCACGCCCTCCCCCCACCTCCGTCTCCGCTGCTGGTGGCCAGTCTGCGCGGATGACCGGCCGTGCCTCCTCCAGCCGGCTCCCGGGGCTGAGTGAGGAGACTCGGTCGGGGAGATCTGGGGCGCGTGCGGCTGACGTTTCGGGTCTCCGAGCGCCGGCCCCACCTCCCCAGTTCTTCCAAGTGAGCTGGTCTCCCCGCTTTCAGAGCACCCCTTTCCGGGATAAGGCATCAACCTGGGCCAGGGGCAGCGTCCCCGACCGCTGCCTCCCCTCCCTCCCCAGTCACTTCCCCATTTTCTCCCCGAGCCCGGCCCTCCGAGGCTGCCCAGCCCCTCACACTCAAGGCAGATGCGGGATGGGAGGACGGAGGGCTGGGATCCAGCCAACTCCGTGGGGACCTGGATTCCCAGGAAGAATGGCAGCGACCCAGTGCGGATGGGGGAGCCAGGTAGGCAGCCCGGGAAGAGGGAGATGATGCTGTACAAACCGATGTAAAGACCCACGTAACAACGTGTGTGAGCCGTCTGCAAGGCTGCCTCAGCCTCTGAGAAGCGAAGAATCCAGTTTCAACCAGGTGGTGGATCAAAAAAGATGCCATCGCGCTGTCGGCGGAGGCTTCCTTCCCACTGACCCTGCGGGCGAAGACACCGGGGTTACTCCAGCGGAACACACTCCGCGCGGCCCATGTCCCGCCACCAGGTGATGCAGGGCATTCTTGCTGTTTGCTCTCTTGTTTTCATCCTCTCTAGCTCCCTGCACTTAATCTTCCCCTTTTTCTTAGCAAATGAAAAACATCCAGAAACGATAACATTCCGTTGAGTGGTTCAGTTAAACATGTTTATTGTGGCAGTAAGTGCTAGGTGATTTGACAACGAATAGGACAGAGCCCCTGCGATTGACACTCTACCGGTATGTTACTATCATCTGTGCAATTCCTAAAGCAGTCAATATCATGTATGTTGCTGGTTGGAAATAACATATTTACTGAGACAAATCCAGGTCAGGGGCCAGCCACAGACTGCTAATGGCATGAGCCTAAAAACTTAGGCTTTTTGCTCTGGCCGGTTTGGCTCAGTGGGTAGAGCCTCCCCTGCAGACTGAAGGGTTCTGGGTTCGATTCCTGGCAAGGGCACATGCCTGGGTTGCGGGACTGATTCCCAGTAGAGGGCCTGCAGGAGGCAGCCGATCAACGATTCTCTCTCATCATTGATGTTTCTATCTCTCTCTCCCTCTCTCTTCCTCTCTGAAATATATATTTTTAAAAAGTTAGACTTTTTAAATCCACGTTCCACCTAAATGTTTTTTAACCTGTCATTCTTTAAAATAATTGAAAATGCCTGGGTTGCGGGACTGATTCCCAGGAGAGGGCCTGCAGGAGGCAGCCGATCAACGATTCTCTCTCATCATTGATGTTTCTATCTCTCTCTCCCTCTCTCTTCCTCTCTGAAATATATATTTTTAAAAAGTTAGACTTTTTAAATCCACGTTCCACCTAAATGTTTTTTAACCTGTCATTCTTTAAAATAATTGAACAGTTCTTTTCATTGACAGTATCTTTAATGTTTCACTTACTACCTTTTTCTTCCATCTCGGAGCATATGTAATGTGCACATGTTTCCTGATAAGAGCATAAAGTGTAAATAAAGGATGCTGAGAAGATATAAAGGAACATATCAAATAAATTGACGTAATTCATGGATCAAAATAATTCTACTTCCACTTTGTTCCTTAACAGTTTAAGAGGTATGGAGACCTCCAGGAGGATTTGGAGAAGAGTCCCAATAGTTATTAAAATTCTGGACTAGATCTATTAGGAAAGATAAAGAAACTAAGAATCTACTAGGAAAGAGGAGTTACGGTGGTTTATGAAAGCTTTTCAAGTAGAGATGTCAGCCAGGTGTCATGCCTTGGTGGAGAACTAAACAGGAGAAAATAGATTTACGTTCCAACCTAAAGAGCTTTAGGTGAGAGCTAAGGAAGACATGTCCTGATAATTAAACGTTAAGAAGGTTTAGTGAGGCAGCTCTTTGGAGAGTTTCTTTAAAAGGTAGTTCTAGATGTGTCCATTTTAAGAACAGAAACTAACCTTTTTGATCACCAAGAAGGGGCTCCACACTGTTTCAATCCCTTTTACACATATTAACTCAATCCTTACGATGAACCCATGAGATAGGTATTATTATTTGTGTCTATGAAGAAAAGGCATAGATATGAAAGTTGAAATTCAAGTTAAACAATTTATCCAAAATGATATAGCCGGTGTGAGTGGCAAAGGCAGGATTTGAATCCAGCTCTGTGTTGTCACCCTCTTCCCACCACACCAGCCAGCTTCTCTTAACTGAAAACTAGGTGATGGGCCAAAGGATCGATGAGACTCCAGTTTCTGAGCTCATTCACAGCAGAAACAATATCTTACTCAACCGTATTTGCCACACCTACCTCAATACCTAACCCCTACTGAATTGATTCTAACTTTATATCCCGTCTGACATTTAAACAAAGACGCCAGTGAAGAGCAGTCATCCATCCATATTGGGGAAGAGTGTTACAAGCAGAGGGAACAGCAAGTACAACGGCCCTGAGGTAGGAAGATGCTTAGTTGCTTTTGAGGAACAACAGCTAAGTGGGAGAGTCGAAGACAGGAGTTCCCGTTGGAGAGGAAGCCAGGGGTCACATCATTTAGAGCCACTGCCACTCACTTTAAAAAGGTTAATTTCCAAGAACACCTGGTCAACAGATTGTGGTGCTTTACAAAAGCAAAAAAGCATGATTAAGCTGATAGAAAGAATAATGATTTTTTGGTGGTTATATGCCTAGCAATGGGGTAGGACATTTAAGTGCATTATCGCACTTAATCCTCACATCACTTCTACAGGGTTAGGTACTATCCCAGTTTTAAAGCTTGAGAAAACGGGGAAACAGAAATATCACATAACGTGGTTCACAATTAGCCCATGGCAGAGACAGGAAGTGAGCTGGGTCTCTGAGTCCAGAGCCTAGCCTTTGTAGGATGCCACATCCACATTTTCTCATTGCGAACAGGGAGGAAGGGACTCTTGCCTGCGGGCATTCAACAAGTAATTACTGTTCATTGCCCTGTGAGCGGCACTGTAGAAACAGTAATCAAATGTAACAGCATTTTAAAACGCCGTTGCATGATCACATTCTTACCAATCATTTCTTTTTAAAACTTTGCAGGCAGATGGACTATAAGGTACTTGCCCAACAAACTGCTCAAGATATTTTAGGTTACAGTCAAGATACAGCAGGCTGGAAAGTGGTTAAATCTTCAGTAAGAAAACAAATATGTTTCAAATTTTTGTTTTTAAATGAGAAACAGTTGATTTAAAAAAAATTTTTTTTTTTACAAACAAACCATTTACTTTTGCTTTGTTTTATGTTGTTGTTGTTATTTCCTTTTTTTTCCCCTGTACTTGACAGCTAACTTATTTGTTAATTTTTTTTCTTCCCTTTGAGAAAAAAATAACTGTTTCTAGCAAGGCTTCTAAAATATTCCATGGAAATATGTAAGTACAATTTCCTATTTGTAATTATTGTTTTGAATCCAGTGGCATATATGTATCTAGAATTTAAAGTTTGCTGGCCTCTCATTTATACCTCATTACATACTTAAATTAAGAATTGGGGCTGAAAGGGGCTGCATAGCCACACAAACTTCTATATCAATTACTGTTGACTTATTATAAACACAGCAGATAAATGTTTATAAGAAAGATTTTAGAAAAATCCTAAATGAAATTTGCCCCTCTAGAAAAATAACTACAGCACAGCTGGCATGGCTCAGTGATTGAGCATAAACCTATGAACCAGGGAGTCATGGTTTGATTCTTGGCCAGGGCACATGCTGGGGTTTCGGGCTCCATCCCCAGTGTGGGGTGATGCAGCAGGCAGCCGATCCATGATTCTCATCATTGATCTTTCTATCTCTCCCTTCCCCCTTCCTCTCTGAAATCAATAACAATCTATAATAATAATAATAAAAAAATTTAAAAAATCTTCAGAAACATTATAAACAAAGTTTTTAGAAAAATGAACTTTGAAGTAATTTATATTAATTATTGTAATATATATTTAAATAAACCTTGCTACTTCTAATTGAATATTAGTGTTTTGAATTGCTGATATGACCCTCAAATTTTCTTTACTGTTGATTGCTAAATTAGTCTGTGCTATACTATGACATTATATTTTCAACTTAGACTGAATTAAATTTTGAATTTTCTTTATTTTGTTAACTATAGATATCGTGTTGAAGGAATAATTTCAGAATCAGCATCTAAACTAGCTGATTTCCTCTACAAGCCTGAAATTAGAATTAAATGGGACAAATCATTGAAAGCGTACAATATGATACACAAGATTGATTCGGTAATTTGTTGTTTAATATTAAACTTTTCCTATATTACTATATTTTTAGTTTTATATCTTAGTGATTTAAGTTTATTAAACCTATGTTAAGTAGACACTTCATATTTTATAGATTCACATTGAGTTGAAATCTTTATAAAAGCCTTAAAACTTCCTTCTTTATCACTCAAGAGTTTAATTGCAGTTAGCTTCTTTCTGTTTTAAATGCACACCACATTCTGAATCTGGTTAGCTCTCTTGAAGGTGTGTGCCTTTGGTTATGAGGGGACAAACTCCTGGATTCTCCAACATTAGGTGGAGAAAAGACTAAACATGCCTTGTTAAAGGGAAGTCAGTATATATTTATATTAGTCACTAGAGGCCTGGTGCACAAATTTGTAGGGGTAAGGACAAATTCATGCACCAGTGGGGGGGTCCCTCAGCCTAGCCTGCGGGATCAGGTTGAAACTGGCTGTCTGACATCCCTCAAGGGGTCCCAGATTGCGAGAGGCGCAGGCCAGGCTGAGGGACCCCACCAGTGCATAGTCAGGGTTGGGTAGGGACCATGGGAGGACTCCAGGGCATGTCTGGCCCAAGGGGAGCTGCACCCGCTCACAGTCTGGGACCTCTGGGGGATGTCCACCTGCTGGCTTAGGCCTGCTCCCTGGGGGATTGGGCCTAAGCTGGCAGTCAGACATCCCCCTGGCAGCGCAGGAGCCATCTATCGGACATCCTTAGCGTTGCCAAGGAGGTACGAGAGGCTCCCGCCACCCCGCTGTGTTTGCAGTCATCAGCCCGGCTTGTGGCTGAGTGGAGCTCCCCTTGTGAGAGTGCACTGACCACCACGGGGCAGCTCCTGTGTTGAGCATCTGCTCCCTGGTGGTCAATGCGCACCATTGCAACTAGTCAATTTGCATATTACCCTTTTATTATATAGGATAATAGCTTAGATAACAGGAACAATGCAGACACATACCATAGGGACTTAAGAAGGAACAGCATGTAATGTAATTAAAGAGAAGGATAAAGTGTGCAATAACATATACATGGTTGTGGTTTTAGAAACAGTTTAAATACATTATCTCAGTTAAATGAAGATGAAGAGAGAGGAAAAACAATGAGGAAAGAAAATATAAATAATTGGTGTAGAACGTGATCATAGAAGCAAGTAGGGCTTAGAAGAGGGGAGGAGAAAAGATCAGTATGAGCTGAGGGTAGATATATGCATATATGGCTAGTCTATGGACACAGACAATAGTGTGGTGGAGGCTTGGGGTGGAGTGGGAGCTGAGTAGAGGAGATCAAAGGTGGGGGGAGCAGAAATGGGAGACATCTGTAATATTCTCAATAACAAAAATTTAAAAAAATTCAGGAGAAGAAAAATATGATATAAATGAAAGTAATAATGAGATGTACAAAGAGGTAGAAACAAGAAGAAGTGGGGTAAGGGATTCTGAACTTGGGCCCAGTTCGCTAGATCTCTTATTAAGACTGCTACACTTTATGGTACGTAAATTACAGCTCAGTAAGATGTTTTTAAAAATTGAGTTGCGCAGTTTTGGCTAACAAAAACTTTATTAGAAAGAGGTGGCAAATGTGAATGTTAGCAAACTTTTATGATTTTCACAAACAATTGCATTTATAAAACTCTACATTACTGGGTCTTTGGCTCTTTGAGTCTCCAAACTACATTCCACTTATCAAAAGAAACAAATGTCCCATAAATAAATCTGTCACCATTTTATCATTTATTTACAACTCTGTAGGTTAGCTTTGCCTGCTTTCATTAAGCTGATTTTAAAGTCTGGGAGTTGCGGGGAGAAGCCCAGAACGGTAAGTCCGGTAACAAACAACACACGTCCATGGCCCTCTTGGGACCTGTACCTTTACTTTGAGAAATATGGTCCAGCCCCGGTTTGGCTCAGTGGATAGAGCGTTGGCCTGCGGACTGAAGGGTCCCAGGTTCAGTTCTGGTTAAGGGCACGTGCCCGGGTTGCAGGCTTGATCCCAGTAAGGGGTGTGCAGGAGGCAACCAATCAATGATTCTCTCTCATCATTGATGTTTCTATCTCTCTCTCCCTCTCCCTTCCTCTCTGAAATCAATAAAAATATATGTAAAAAAAGAAAAAGTAAATAATAATAAAAAAAAGAAAAATGTGGTCCATCGCAAATGAAAATCCAAACATTGGATTGTTTCATTCATGATTGTATTAGACTAATTATATAGTTCCATTAGCACTTCAGGTCTTTCTGCTGTTGCTGCAACTCAGCTGTAATAATGGAAGGAATACATGACGTAGCACCAAAAAACTTGAAAATAGAGTCAGAGAAATTATGTGACTTGCTCAAGGTCCCCACAGCCAGTACATGATAGAACCAGGGTTTATACCTGATCTGATCCCAAATTCTAGGCCCTTTACAGTATACCACACTATCTCTGAATAGCTTTACCCTATAAAAGAATTACTTTACCTTCTTATGAATATTTATAGTGTTCCTCTTTAGGAGTGTGTTTTAGTTGACTCATTCATCCCATTGGTGAGCGCAGGATTCCTGCCCAAGGGTTATAGGGGTGGTAAAACACGATACCTGCCACTAGGCAAATGAGATCAACAATAGTTTATTAATAATTAATCGCAGCCCAGAGGAGGACTGTTATTTTGTTAACATATGTGAAGTGGAGCCTAGGGTGCCGGATGGTGAGCCGTGTTTCAACAACAGCTCATAAGAGAAATTGAAATTAATCACAGGTCCTGGAGGAAGCACACTGAAGCCTCGAGGCCATGCAGGGGAGGCAAGGCAGGTACAGGCAGAGTCGGGCAGGCCGGAGGCACATGTCTTTGTTAGGGTCTGTGGGTGGAGTGTGCAAGGGAATTCCCAGGCAAAGGTCTGATCGGTCAACTCAAATAAAAAAGAGCAGCATTTTGGTAAACTCCCTGGGGTGTTTTATCTAAGGCAGCCATGGGCAAACTACAGCCCGCGGACCAGATCCGGCCCGTTTGAAATGAATAAAACTAAAAAAAAAAAAAAAAAGACTGAACCCTTTTATGTAATGATGTTTACTTTGAATTTATATTAGTTCACACAAACACTCCATCCATGCTTTTGTTCCGGCCCTCCGGTCCAGTTTAAGAACCCATTGTGGCCCTTGAGTCAAAAAGTTTGCCCACCCCTGATCTAAGGGGTCACAAGAGGAAGGAGGCCCTGTGAGGTTGGGGAGACTGTTGAACCCAGGACTATTGGGACAGTCGTATCAGAACCTGCATTTGCTTGTGAGTGTGGGCTGGTATCCTTGGCATGCACTTGAATGACGGGGCTAGTGTCAGTTTAAGGCCTCTGCAGGCTGCTTGGCCAAACAAAATGGTTGCTGAGGCAATACCATGCAATAGCCTGGCTAACCTCTCAAGGATACATCATGCCAGGCCGTGTGTCATGGGAGCTGTACCAGGGACAGAGAATAACCAGGGAGGCAGGCTTTATAGTACCAAAAGGTTGAGATGACCCCAAATCCTGCAGGAGGATGCACTTGGCTGTTGGAATAATTCTCCAGGCTAGCAGACACTGTGCCTGATCCAGTCGATAAGGAGGGTTGTTTGGCTAAAGTCCGTATCCATAGTAACAGTCAGGAGAGAAACTTGGAGTTAGGCCATTTAAGACCCTATTTTCACCCAGATGTCAACACATAATATTGGTCACTTAATTTTAGGCCTTACACCATAGGTGCTAAATCAATATACTTTTCATAATACATTAGCTAGCCAATGTGGAATAGTTGTACTGGGAATCAGGGAATCTGGGTTCTAGTTCTGAACTTATCTCTAGTTCTCTGTTAGGCTTTAATTTCTTCATTTAAAATGTCAAAGTGTAGGTGATATAAAGATTACTTTTGAATTTTATGCATTAATAATTATATAAATAGATATATGATTTAAAAATGTTTCCTCTAATTCTGTAGGTTTCCTTTTCATTTTTTAAAATAGGTTTTTATTGATTTCAGAGAGGCAGGGAGAGGGCGAGAGAGAATCATTGGTCAGCTGCCTCCTGCCTGCTCCTTACTAGGGATTGAGCCTGCAACCTGGGCATGTGTCCTGAACAGGAATTGAACTGTGATCTCCTGGTTCATTGGTTGACACTCAACCACTGAGCCACACTGACAGGGCCCCTTTTCATTTTGTTGATGGTTTCCTTGGCTGTGCAGAAGCTTTTTAGTTTGATGTAGTCCCGCTTGTTTGTTTTTGCTCTCGTTGTCTTGTACGTATAATAATCCCCAATGCTCCTTTAACACAGAAAATGCAGGCTGATAGGGTGATAAGTTCTTAAAATTGCAAAGTCCTGCTTTTTCCAAGTAGAGGCCAATCTTCTACAGTGAAATTCTTTGGAGAGCAGTACAAGGAATAGATATTAACTAATTGTTGCAATCTTTATGGTTTGATTTGTTTCAGGACACATTCATATGTCATGCCATTACACAAAGTTTTGCCATGGGCTCAATTTCCCCCCGAGACTTTGTCGACATAGTGCACAGCAAGTGCTATGAAGGGAATGTGTATGTGATCAGTTGTAAGTTGAAACATTTTGCCCACATTTTAGAATTACTATGAGTTATTAATAATTTTTCCCTTTAGCTCACATTTTGGAAGAAATATATTTTCAGTTATTTATTTTTTATTTATGTGGGGAGACTAATACATACATGTATAATGTAGACCAGCCTGCTGTTTTTACCCTACTCTGGAGGTGCCTTTTACATCATAGTCAATGGTATGGCATCTCCTGGCCTTTTTGCAGCATATAACCACACCACTGAGTACAGGTAAATAACTGTAGGCTGAAACTACACAGCAAACATTTCAAATCTACTGAGAAACAAAAGTAATCTTTAGATATATCATTTTATATTTGAACTAGAGGCCCGATGCACGAAGATTTGTGCAAGAATGGGCCTTCCTTCCCCTGGCTGCTGTCACCGCCTTTGCTCTGGTAGGGGCCACCTTTCTGCTTTCGATCTGGCCCAGAGCTGCCTTTCCGCCTTCCCACGCTGCCCAGAGGCCTGGAGCGGCTGGGGTAGTGCAGAATGCCTGCATCCCGCCCCGCTCCCGGCCACTCGGCACCCATGTATGCTAATTAACCCACCATCTTTGTTGGGATAATTTGCATACTCCTGATTGGCTGGTGGGCGTCACAAAGATATGGTCAATTAGCATCTTTGTCTTTTATTAGTGTAGATTGCATAGAATGAGCTTATCCAATAACTGACAAAACTCCTATTTTTACTAGGTGGGTCTTTACACAATGTGCTTATATTTCTTTTAGAAGGTTGGGGTTTTGATGTATCCTTAGCCTCCCAAAATATGTCAGCCAGTAAAACCCCAGTGTGTGACCATTTCTTAATGTGTATTATTCACTTGAAACATTACCAGTTCATACCATGCAGATCTTTGGAGCCAGACAACTCGAGATAAGTCATGATGAAGGATCTTTGGCAGGACAGCAGCCTACAACTCTGTTTCTCTCCACAACTCAATTTAATCTGACCACTACTATCTGAATAGCTTTCCGTACTGTAAGCTACCTGGAGATAGGGACAGTTAAGTGTTGTTAATTACTACTTCCCAACAAGGTTTCTGATATGTCCATGGTACTAAGTTTCAGAGTCCAGAGCTGTGCTAACAGCACTCACACACACTTAGCTCAGGTGCAACATGCCACTAAGGACTGATGTTCACCCTTTCAGATAGCTGTCATTTAGTTACCTCATTGTTAAAACGAGGGCAGATGAAAATCGATTCACTGTCTACAATGCAAAATGGTGTCTGAGTCATAGATCTGCTTTTTTCTGTGTTTTGAAAGCAGACCATTTCTATCTCATTTTTAGGGGTAAAAAAGAAGTCTGAAATCAAAATCAACAAATGGCTGTAACGAGTCATTCAGTGATCAGTACTGAATTTGCTTTAAGCACTTTCTTTGAATTAATTATCAATGAATACGGATAGTTTTCTTCTTCACCTTTCTTTTGCTGTTGTTCACTTTACTATGCTTTGAGTTAAATATTTTGCATGCTTTATCGCACCAGTATGGAAACTGAAGTTCAGAGGAAACAAGTTAGATAGCAATAAGCGGCTGAACCAGAATTAAAACACAAGTCTTTCTAACTTTCCAAAATCAGTACTAACTACCAACCCAATATCACTCACAAAAGACCCATATCTGTTTGTGGAATAAAACAAATTTTCTTTTACGAATAAGCATAATCTCCATATTTTAAACAGGGAAAATATGTTAATATCACTTCTGGAAGTATCATTATGCCAACAGAATAGGCTCTGTCAAGGTGATGAAACAAGTAATAAAAATGGAAAATTCATTCAACCACACTTGATTCCTAAGCTAGACCGAAGCTAATGCTTAACATTGTACTTCCCACAGAATTGATAGCTTATGTTAAAATCACATGGGAAAATCCATCTTCTCTGACAAGAGCAGGATTCAGTTGCACAGAATACATATATTTAAAAAGTATTTTTTGAAAGAGTACATATAATGATCATAAACAATTATCAAATCACCTCCCTTTGTATTCAGATTCAATACAATTATACTGCATAATTCCTAAAACAACTCTATTGATTTTTTAAAACATATATTTTTATTGATTTCAGAGAGGAAGGGAGAGAAAGAGAATCATTTATGAGAGAGAATCATTGATTGACTGCCTCCCGCACACACCCTTACTGGGGAATCAAGCCTGCCACCTGGGCATGTGCCCTGATTGGGAATCGAACTGTGACCTTCTGGTTCATAGGTCGATGCTCAACCACTGAGCCACACCAGTCGGGCAAACTTCTGATTTTTAATTATAATTTGAATTTAGAGAATTTACAGAAAGGGACATTTAAACTATCTTCTTTGACATGCCAAATAAATACATCCAATATTTTATTTAAAAATGATTTAACAAAAAATCTATAAACCCATTCTCTTAATAGCCTTTTTCTTTGTGACTTCTTTTGCTTCAAATCTCAGAAAGTAATAAGATGATACTTTAAACAGTTCTTCTTGTATGTAAAAGGTAACAATAGCATCTTTAGAAATACTAGCATGAAAATGTTTGAGAGGACAATCATGCTCAAACTGGTATTTTCTCAGTTTTGGCCTATGCACACATTCATACGTACAAACATACAGCCCATGTATAAAATCAATGTCAGTGCTGATAATACCTAAGTTAAATTAAAAGCTGTGTTATATATATATACATTTTTAAACACGCTACTTGAAATAGGATTTTTACCTTTGTGGAAGAGGTTTCATTTTATTTCTTTTTAAATCACTTAGCTAAAAGTGTGGATTTTCCAGGATATCCTCCATCTTCACAATACATCCGTGGTTATAACCATGCTTGTGGCTTTGTCTGTTCACCTCTGAAAGAGTAAGTATCATTTGCATTTATTTATTGTAACAGTTTTTAAGTTCAATTTGTGATTTAATTAAAGGATCCCTAAATCATTAGTAGAATATGTACCAGCACATTCTATTGGGGAAAAATGGCCCCTAATAGAATGTGATCTTTAAAATAATTGTTATAAGTATTTTCATAGGAAGTATAATCAGAAAAGATAATTCACTATAAAATATGATTTGAGGTTTCTGGGACAAGTCACACATACACAAAGTTTTTCCCCTCCGGGGTTAACATTAACCTGATGTTTTATATTTCTTCATAGAGTCAGTTCTGTGAATTACTAAGGAATATTTGTGAATTGAAAATAAATTCCCTAGAATTATAATACAGTTACATTTGTCAGCAATGAATGCTTTATCTTGAACACATTCTTTCTAATAGACTGCCTACTAAGAACAGATTCCTTCAAAATGAGACTTCTGGTAGGTAAATTCAGATAAGAGTTGGAAATCAGAAATGAGTCATTGCCTACAGATGGCCAGCCTAGCGATAATAAAAATGGTAACATAAAATACCATTCATGTACATTAACTTAGTGTATATCATTTCACAAAATCCTTAAGTTTTAATTTTTGCTAAATGATTTTGTATTAAGTAAAAAATATTGGTACATAAAGATAAACGTAAAAACTTTATATTGGTCCAATATAAACTTCAATATGAGAAAAATATTTATGCGAATGAAGTAAAAATAAAATTACATTTTAGACCTGTATTCCTTATGAATATCATACTAGTAAATATTGACTACTTAAAAATTTGTTATAATGCCCTAATAAATGTATTTTATAGAACACAAATTCCATAACATATTACATTATCAATTTAAAAACATATACAACCTTTAAATCAGATTTTTACATCATTCCTTTTCTCCTTGAACCTGTATTTTTACTCTTTTTCTCTCACATAACTTTATCCTAGTAAAATATGCTTTGTGCTTTGAATTCTTTTATTAATCATTCTATCATAGTTCTCTGCAAAAATGAGTATTTAATTTTCAAAATTAATTTTATTTTCTGTGACTATAAGTATCTAAATATTAAAAGTATAAGTGTGGGAGAATAAGGACACATATGTAATATCTTAATAAAGAAATTTAAAAATTAAAAAAATAAAAATATAAGTATGTGTGGGATTAAATTATTATTACATATTTATCAAAGCAGATAACATATTACCAAATATGTTACCTGGTATATAATTATTAAAACTGTTATTGGAAACACATTTTTTTATTACTAGCCAAACTTAGATAGCACTTACTATGTGCTGGGAACTATTATAAACAATTTACATACCGGTATATTGATTGATTTGGCCCTCACATGAACTCCACGAAGTAGGTAGTGTTACTGTCTCCATTTTACAGAAGATAAAATGGAAGCTCAGAGAGATTAGGTAACTTTTCAAGGTTCCACATGGGTAATAGCAAAGCTCAGCTTTAACCAACGCAGACTGTTCCCGAGTCTGTGCTTCTACCAAACACACTCGTTTACCTGTGGATCAGTATTACTGGCACTAATAAAATGAGGCAACGCTTATTATCAAGTCCACTTCTACTTTGCATTTTATAAATATAAGCACTGAGAAATTTTGTTCACATAAATACGTGGGTTAAAATGGAAAGAGTATAAGTCTAGCACTGCCCTCAATCCCTTGAACTTCATCTGAGCTATGTACCATAAGTTATAGTAACCTATAATCAAAAACTTCTTCATGACCCATCAACAGACAACTAAATTAGATCCTTAAGTTTTATTTAAGGAAAGAATTGACAACATGACTGGGTAAGGATTTTCACCCAGTCATTAGCCATTCCCTTTCTTAACTCATTTCCAATAGACAAAAGTTTCCCTTTGTCATCTCAAAGGTGTTTGCATGCCAGGGTAAAGCATCACTGTACCTTCTTTTCTGTTTTCTTTCCTTCCTTCCATAGCTATGTATCCTATCATAATCACTATGGAGAGACTTCATTATGAATAAGACAAGCCTATAAATTCAATAGATAAGTCATTCCTATTAGGGGTTGGAGGTGACAGGTATACCTTCATTTTGAAAAGCAAGTGTGACTTGAAGAGGCCGGTGGGAAAGGAAGAGCCCACATCTCCATCAGAGACATATTCTCAGATCAGTTTAAGGAAAAGATACATGTGGTAGTTAGAGTTTTGAAAAGGTGTTCCCTTAGCTCTAGCTAGTTTGGCTCAGTGGATAGAGCATCAGCCTGCAGACCAAAGGGTCCCAGGTTCGATTCTGGTCAACGGCACTTACCTTGGTTGCAGGCTCCTTCCCTGGCCCGGGCCCTGGCTCATGCAGGAGGCAACCAATCAATGTGCTTCTCTCACATTGATGTCTCTCTCTGTCTTTCCCTCTCTCTTCCACGCTCTCTAAAAGTCAATAGAAAAATATCCTCTGGTAAGGATTTAAAAATATAATAAAATTTTTTAAAAAAAATGTATTCCCTTAAATATTATTCATCTTCTTGTACTCCTTGGAAAGGCTTCACATAGCCCAGTTTAAAGATCACTGGGTCAGAATATAAAAAAAACTAGTCTCTTGGAGGGCAATTTGGAAATAACACTAAAATGTTAAATGTACAAAACCCTTGACTTAGAAATTCAGTGTATTTATAGAAGTGCAAACAGATATATTACAAAGATGTTTATTGCAGCTTTATCGCCGCAAAAAGTGAGAAATAATCCAAATGGTAGTCAATAAAGAACTGGTTAAGTGGAGTATGAAACACTGTATGCAGTCATGAAAACCAGTCAAGCTGATCTGTATGTATTGATACAGAAAAATGTGCATGATATCCTATGAGGAAAATAAAATCAGTTGCAGAAAAATAAACACATCTAATTTTTATGTAAACAAAAATATATATGTGTGTATATGTGGGGTACATCTATGTACATATATGTGCTGTCTTTGTATACATTTAGACAACCATCCGAAAAGATACAGTCAAAACTATACATAGTGATTTTCTCTGAGGAACAGGATGAAGGGAACAATTACGACAATTCTGTATTTAAATTTTCAAAAGCACACATTACTTTTGTAATTTAAAAGTCAATGTGAGCTCTAACCGATTTGGCTCAGTGGATGGAGCGTCGGCCTGCGGACTGAGGGGTCCCGGGTTCGATTCCAGTCAAGGGCATGTACCTTGGTTGTGGGTACATCCCCAGTAGAGGGTGTGCTGGAGGCAGCTGATGGGTTTCTCTCTCATCGATGTTTCTAACTCTCTCTCTCCCTTCCTCTCTGTAAAAAAAATCAATAAAATATATTTTAAAAAAAGTCAATGTGACAAAAAGGAAATGCTGACTAAAACTGAAGACTGTAAGACTGTAAGTGGGACTAGTCACTGTTTTCATGTAAAATGTGTATGAGTGTGACAATCACTGTACCTGTCCTTTTCTCTCTCCTTCCTTCCATAGCTGTGTGTCCTATCATAATCACTATGGAGGACTCCACTGTGAATAAGACAAGCCTGTAATTTCAGTAGATAAATCTAAAGATTATTTATGTTTTTAATTCTTCCTTTGTTTACAGTAATCCAGCGCATTCCAAAGTAGTGATGTTTGTCCAGACAGAAATGAGGGGGAAATTGTCCCCCTCAATAGTTGAAGCAACTATGCCTTCCAACTTAGTGAACCTCATCCTCAATGTAAAAGACGGAATAAAGACACACAAAGCTCCCCCAGAACGTGGACGTCATCATAGCTGCCAATCGCACCGTAAGAAGTGAGGCTGTTTATCACGAGGCCATATAAAATCATGTGTAGCAGTTACTGCAGTTTATTTCTAAGTCAACATGCATAATTACTGTTAAACTATTCTAGACAGTATTCTTGTACAAATTACTGAAGGTACGTTATGGAAATGAGAACTCATAGTTGTACAAGAGAACAGTCTTAAATATAGTTTTGAATCGCATATAAGACTGATGTTCAATAACAAGTGTTTTTTGTTTTATTTTTTTAAATTATATTTTAATTGATTTCAGAGAGGAAGGGAGAGGGAGAGATAGAAACATCAATGATGAGAGAAACATGGATTGGCTGCCTCCTGCACACCCCCTACTGGGGACTGAGGCCACAACTCGGGCATGTGCCTTGACAGGGATCAAACCATGGCCTCCTGTTTCATAGGTTGATGCTCAACCACTGAGACACACCGGCTCGGCCTATAACAAGTGTTCTTTTTAAAAAATATATATTTTTATTGATTTTATAGAGGAAGGGAGAGGGAGAGATAGAATCAATGATGAGAATCATTGATCAGCTGCCTCCTGCATACCCCCTACTGGGGATCGAGCCTGCAACCCAGGCATGCACCCCTGACCTGAATCAAACCCGGGACCCTTCAGTCCCCAGGCCAGTGCTCTATCTACTGAGCCAAACCGACGAGGGGAACAATTGTTCTTAATGCCCTTTTATCTTTTGCTTTTTCCCCCCTGGAAAATGTTCTGCAAAAAAGTCAATAAGAAAGCATACAAAGTAAGAGATTATCACTAATTAAAGATTAAAATGTATTTTAAATTGGTTTTCCTTCACTTACTGCTTAAAATTGATAATTAATTGTAAGAAACATGAACATAAAATTGAAAAGAATTACACTGGAATTATGACCAATGATATCTAGCATTTAAAATTGAATGAGCCGAAACCGGTTTGGCTCAGTGGATGGAGCGTCGGCTTGCGGACTGGGGGGTCCTGGGTTCGATTCGGTCGGGGGCATGTGCCTGGGTTGCGGGCATATCCCCAGTGGGGGATGTGCAGGAGGCAGCTGATCGATGTTTCTCTCTCATCGATGTTTCTGACTCTATCTCTCTCCCTTCCTCTCTGTAAAAAGTCAATAAAATATATAAAAAATAAATAAAATTGAATGAGTCATGCATCAAGTTCTGGTTCTAGCCAAGATGTAGTAGCCCATCCTCCCAAGTCCTTTTTCTCTTGTAAGAGACTGCACATAACAACGTACAGGCATAGGAAGATGAGTAGAGGTGGAAAGGGGGCAAACTTCCTAGGGACTTTGGGACTTGAGAAATGACATAGCAGTGAGTTCTCTGTTTCCTTGTTGCCTCCCATATATTCAGGACAAGGCACTAGCTACAGAAGGCTCCAACCTGGAACCACCCATAGGCAGGAACAACAAAAGTTTCTAGAAAAAGCCTATTTCTCCTAGTCGTAGGACTGGCTATAAATGAGAGGGTGGCCTACCAGAACAGAATCTCTTTGACAATGCCTACCCATCACCATCCAAACAGAAACCTAAGAATTGCACCCGCCTCACCCTACAGTTTGAGCAGGGCCAAGCAGAGCGACCTTCCACCCCACCTTGCTCGTGTCCCACAGAAGCAGGTGGTGTTGGCAAGGCTGAGCAAGGAGCCAGTCTTCCCTGTGCCCTGCCAGAAGCAGGCAGCACTCTGAGCCCCTTCCAGGTGGTGCAGGCTGGCCCAGCTGGGAGCTGGTTTCCCACCTCCCACCGCAGAAGCAGGTAGCAGGGCTTTGTATCCCTGCTGGGTAGTGTCAGTGGAGTCCCGTAGCAAAGTGAGCCTCCACCTCACCTCGCAGCAGCAGCCAGCCAGCTAGTGCAAAGAAGGGCTCGTCACATCTGGCTTCACTGCCCTCCCTTGATCCCGTGTCACTCAGGCCCACCGAGATGCTGAGCCCCCATCCCCACCAGCACGTTTTCTCCTCTGCAGTATGTTGAATGGTGGCCCCCCAAAAGCCATGTCTTTGTCAAATCCCTGGACCCCTGATTCTGACCTTATTGGAAAAAGGGTCTTTGCGGATGTAAGTTAAGGATCTCAGTAAAATAATTCTTGGGTACCTGCGTGGGCCTGAAATCTAATCACACGTGTCCTTACAAGAGATGCACAGTGGAGAGACGGGCGAAGAAGGGAAGGCCATGTGAAGACAAGCCACTAACCAAGGAACACCTAGTTACCTAGTGTGGTTGTTATAGTACTTATAGGAAACGAAGACACCCCCTCTGGTGTCTGAGCAGGGCTCAGTGGGCATCTGGGCCTCCACCCGCACCTGGCATCAACAAGTTAAAACAAGGTAGTGGGAGATGGGATAGACAGCACACCTCCCTCCTACCTCCGCCACCCAGGTGTCACTTCAATCTAGGATTCTGAGATATATGCCTGGTGCAAATGCAGCTCCTCTTGATCCAGAGACCTATGAAATAAAAAGACAAGTTACCTGCCCTTCTGCCTACACACACACACACACACACACACTATCCTATATAATAAAACCCTAATATGCAAATGGCGGAAAGACCAGTCACTATGACATGCACTGACCACCAGAGGGAAGATGCTCAATGCAGGAGTTGCCCCCTGGTGGTCAGTGAGCTCCCACAGGGGAAGAGCCACTCAGCCAGAAGCCAGGCTCAGGGCTGGTGAGCACAGCGGTGGTGGTGGGAGCCTCTCCCGCCTCCACTGCAGGCAGGCTGTAAGGAGCAAGGGGTCCCAGACTGCAAGAGGGCACAGTTCTGGCTGAGGGACACCCCCTTCCAGTGCATGAAATTTCATGCACCAGGCCTCTAATACAATTATAAAAAAGGAACAGGAAACCCCAGTAAACATACCCATGGAAAGGGGGAAGAATATAGTCACTGGTTCATAACAATTCTGATACCCCACTGGGCCTCATTCTGACCGTGGGGAAATGTTCCCAACTAGACCCTGATCCTGCTCGCTGGGACTTGCTCCCTGACTCACTGTTCTCCACTGAGAACAATGGTTTTCGCGACACTGCCTGAGGAGTCGCTGCCTGAGATGTCCTCCTTTTCCATCCTCTTCCTCTCTTCTTTCTGAAGAAATAATCCTTGTTTGTAGCCGATTAACTTTCTTAGGCTGCTTCCTATACAAAAACAGTAAAGGGCCAAGAGGCATTTTTATAGCTTCATCCATCTTTTAGGCAAGTTGGTGTTTTTGCCAGTACCCTGCTCTTTCAAACTCTGAGTTTTCTGTATCTGGTTATGGTCTATTATATACCCTAAAGCCACACCTAGAAGTGGTATCAACACATGCTTTTCTAGATGTTCTTACTGCCACTTTTGGATCAGGCTTCTGTGGGACCAAACCCTTGGGCTTTTGTCCACTTGAAAAATCTACTCAACAGAAAAATCTACTTAACTCTCAGAAGTCTTATCAAAATGTCTGATGGTCACAATCTTGATTTGAAGTTGGACCTGTGCTCACGTCTTACTTTGAGACTTTGCTACCTGTGTGGCTAGAGATAAGACAACAGTTTTGTTTTCCAATTTAGTAGTTCTGGCTCTCTATATTACCTTTAACTTCTGCTTTCAACCTAAGTAGGTATTTCCACCCCCTAAAGCTCAACTCTTTCTTTGGCACTTCAGCCTATACAGCTAAAACCCACCAGGTGGCGCTTTCTACATTCTACCTGGAGATATCCTTGCCCAAAGTCAAAGTTCATTAGGTTTATTTTGTTTTCTAAGGTACATAGGCAGCTGTTTTAGCAAATGTTTCACAAAACAGCTTCTTAATAATGCCACAAAATAACCACACATTTTTTTCTCGACTCAAAAAGAATACATTGTCATTATAAAGTTATCAAGCATTTATCCTTTATAAATATATATTCATATATGTATATTTATTTAATCCTCACCCGAGGATATTTTCTCATTAATTTTTAGAGTGGAAGAAAGAGCGAAAGACAGAAATATTAATGTGAAACACACTGACTGATTGCCTCCTTCCTGCATACGCCCCGCGACCAGGGCCTGGGCTGGGGAGGAGCCTGTAACCAAAGTGTGTGCCCTTGAACCAGAATCGAACCTGGGAGCCTTTGGTCCACAGGCCGATGCTCTATCCACTGAGCAAAACTGGCTAGGGCTATTCTTTCAATTTAAAAAAAGTATTGATTTTTTATAGAGAGAGAGAGAGAGATCCCTATTCAGTAGTTACTATTGCTAATAATTGTTTTCTACATAAAATAGCTTTCATAATCATTGATTAACGAACATTTTACTTTGAAATATAACTAAAATTTATACTTTGAAGGAATTATTCGAGAAAGCTTACAGTTTGTTTTTTTAGTGTTGAGCCTCTATTTGAGAGTGAATACCCAAATGCTAATAATAAATTTGAATTAATGCCTTATTTTAATGACTGGAATCAACTGACTATACGTATATAATGGTAACCTACATATTCACATGATAATTCCATACAAAATTTCAGTGATGTCACAAATGATCCTGAACTAGTTGATTATTCAGCTACCCAAAGGCAAATAACTGAATTTGGCTGAATACCAAGACTAAAGCTAAACCTTAGTGTACCCCTAAATATTCAGATATTGGGAGTGTGCACTTCCCAATTCTTTTCACTGTTAGGGTGTTACATCAAAGAAGTTGTCTATAATGAACTAGAATACGATAGTCTGGCTACATCTAAAGATGGAATATTCTACTATTAATATCTCAAAATTTTCTATCAGTATAATTAGTTTACATAAATCAACTGCAAGCTGAATTTTATTACAGTACAATTTTGTAATATGGGACAAAAAGAAATTGCTACTATGACACAAGCAAACCACTTTATAAAAATTCCGTAGTAACTTACGTTTTTAAAAAAAATGTTTTTTTTTTATTGATTTCAGAGAGGAAGGAAAAGGGAGAGAAACATCAATGATGAGAATCATCTATCGGCTGCCTCCTGCATGCCCCACACTGGGGTTCAAACCTGCAACCTAGGCATGTGCCCTGACCAGGAATTGAACTGTAACTTCCTGGTTCATAGGTTGATGCTTAACCACTGAGCCATGCCGGCCAGGCTATATGTATTTTATATCTATGCATATGCAAACAGACATACATACACATAGAGTTGAAAGATTCTGTGTATCCAGAATCCTGCCTTGCTTCTAATTAGAGACGACGGAAAACAGAAAAACATGCAGCCTCGGGTTGACTGCACCTAGTCTTCTGGTTGCAAATTAGGTTACATCCATTG
The DNA here is from genome assembly GCF_000327345.1 of Myotis davidii. NCBI lineage: Eukaryota > Metazoa > Chordata > Mammalia > Chiroptera > Vespertilionidae > Myotis > Myotis davidii. The sequence goes on from NW_006292908.1 coordinate 2,894,739, forward strand.
GCTGAAGTCTGGTGGGAGTTGTGGGGCAAAGCCACTTTTCTCATTTGTTGTTGTTGTGTCTGCTGGCTATCAAGGACAAGGAAAGTGAGGCTCCCCCCCTCCCCCCATGTTCTAGTGTCCACCTGCCAGAGTCTTGTGTGCAAAAGGTGACTCATCAATGACAGAGGGGGCAGCAGCTTCCTGCTCATGGGGTCACAGCGGTGGGCGACTGCTCTCCAGCTCCTAGATGTTGAGAAGCAGTGCCAGTGGTGACAGCGTATGGACTCCAGCTGCTGGCATTCATAGTACCACTGATGGTTTCTAGAGACAGCTCACCCGGTGGACTGGTTCTGTCTAGTCCTCAGGTTTGTTTCTGGAGTCCCAGACTAGAACGCACACCTTCAGCTCCCCCATGATTTTGTAGTAAGCATTTAATTCACTACATTAAACTTCCCCTTGCTTAACATATCTATAGAAGTTCCAAAACAACATTTGAAAGTTTATAGTTTTTTAAAGGATCTTAACATATTTGAAAAAATACTTATTAATATCTTAAACTTCGGTGTATCTTTTATGTAATAAATACAACTTAGGAAAGCAAGGAAAAATATCCCAAGTATCACCAAATTATGAGAGCCTCACCTGTATATATCAAAAGCAGGACTTTCTTTGTGAACTAAAAGTGAGACATCATTAAAAAAAAAAAAAGTGAGACATCATTGTTTACATGAATCAATTTTATAGAACAAGGTTATATAGAGAGATTACAGAAAAAAAATAGTGCAGATAATACTGTGAGGCAACAGGATGAAAGTGCATTCCACACAACTCAATAATTTATTTACAAGTGGTAGCAGTATGCAAAAGAGAGAAATGCAATAAATAAGAAAACAAAATAAATCTAAGTACGCAGATAGCAGACACAACCTCGGACTCCCACAAGGTAACGGATAACACTGACCAGGAACCTTGCAGGATTACCTCTCAGTAAAAGGGTGAACTAGAAAAAATAATCCAACCACAAAATAAAAGACAGAATTAATGGGGGAGGGAAAGGGATAGAAGTATCCCTGATGTATTTTGTGTACATCGTCTGCCCTAGATCTAGGGTTTAATTTTCAAGATGAGAAATTAAAATGGTCCAAGCTAGTGGTTCCCCAAAGTGCTAGCAAAAGCAAGTGCAAATATTTTCTGGAGGGACACCTGGCATTCAGACCTTATAGGAGTCCCACAAATAAAGCCCAGCAAAGGTGAGCCCACACTCCAACATCACAGGACACATGAAGGAAAAGGCAAGCACAAATAAGTTGCCAACATAAATAAGACAAAGAATCAGTCTTCCACCAAAAAATTCAAACATGTATATTACCTAACAAAGAATAAAAATGTTTAAAATAATGACTACAATAAAAACAGGACTAATAAACTGGGTTTAATACAGATAGTATAAGAAATAATCCAAGTAGATTTTTAGGAAAATAAAATAGAACTTTGTATCATTCTAGGGACAGTGCAGAACAGAAACTGTTTTGAGCAAAAAGGGAGAGATTTAACACAGCTGATTAGACACGTAGAACATTGTTGAAAGAGTAGGAAGGGCAGAATCTAGGCCCTCAGGGATGTCTACCAGAATACTACAGAGCTAGGAGAGATACTACCTCTAAGTATACAATGGAACTGTTACATGCAACAGCATACACCAGTATTATAGCTGTAATGTAAATATCAGGAAATCATTACATCACTTCCACAAATACTTCTTGACATCCATAAGCTGGTGACCAGACAATGGAACAAGGAGTCCAGTTACCATCTCCCCAACAATTCTCTCTCTCCCAGAAAACTGCGGAATAGACTAAGGAATAGTATTACAAAAATAACTCATGTTTGGGGGGAAAATAGAAAGGGGAAAAAATGACTCCTGTTTGCACAATCTTACTTGTCATCCCCCCAAATTCCTAGATTCTCTATCCAACTCCAATAGAAGACTAGAGGTTTATTCTCTAGAAAAGAATAAAACAAGATGATCTTTGAATTAGACAATGCCAAATACAGTTGAGAAACTAGAAAGTGTACTAAAAAGGAGAGGATTAAATGACTATATGCATATTAAATGGTGAAACTTTCAGTCCCCTACCCCCCACTTTGTTCCCACAAGACAGGAACATCCATAATCCAAATAGGTTATCTCAAACATCATCTTTGAGAAACATAACCCATCCAAAAGGAAAGACCTACTGTTACTGACATCAGGAATTCCCCCCAAAATGGCCCAGCCAGATCATCCTGCATGAAATTTACAGTTGACAACTCCTGTCCAAACTACCAGAGCTTCCAAATTTTTAGTCCCATACTCTTACTAAAATAAAAGCAAACTCAAGTTCGAGAAAAATCTTTGGAAACCCTATCACTAACATCTTTAAAGAGATAAGAAAATGTTATATCCAAGAAATAAGAACAGGATGTCATAGAAAAGAACATTTAGAGAATAATAATTTACTCTTTAAAGGTCGGTGCATAAGGCCCTGCAATTGCCCTAGCTCACTCATCTGAAGAGAGTTTCTAGGGAACAGTTTGGGCGGGGAAAGCCAGAGAGCCTACCAATCTGTGAATTGAGCAGAGTACTGGAGACAAGAGGCTGCCCAGAGAGTTGCAAGGACTAACTCTCAAGTCTCCAGATGAGTACTGATTAATACAAGGAATTACCCAAGTGTGGGAAGGAACCAGCTGAAAGGTGCAAAGGGAAAAATCTCCTGAGCCCACCTAGAACCAGACATATTTCATGCAATGACCAGCCAGAGTAAAAAAAACCTCACAAATCACAGGTGACATAATATGTCTTCGGAAGGATTTTACCCTGTAGTAAGGTAATATTTTTCCTAGATTAAATGCTGCTTTGGTTGCATGTAATAGAGTAACTTTATAAAGCTATAAAGCACAACTTGTAAATATTTATGATAAAACAGAAACAATCCTTATCCAACAAAGTAAAAAAAATGCACAATGCCTTTCATACAATTTAAAAAATTACCAAGCATGCATAGAGCAGAAAAATATGACCCATAATAAAGAGAAAAACAAACCAATAGAAATATAATCACAAATGAGCTGTAGAAAAAGACTTTAAAAAGATTAACATTCCATATATTCAAGGATAGAGAAAAACTGAGCATATTAAATAGAAACATAGAAGATACAAAAATTAACCCGATTAGGTATCCAGAGAAAAAAATGTCTGACATAAAAATAACACTGAATAGAAATAACAGATGAGATACTATGGAAGAAAAATTAGTGAACCTGAAGACAGAGCAATAAAATCTATCCAAAGGGAAATAAAAACTGAAAACAAAATGAACAGAGCATTAGTGAGCTATATGTTAAAAACATGATAAAAAGAAATCAGTAGGTAGACACACAATAAAAACTGCAAAGATAAAGGTGAATATTTTAAAACAGCCCAAGAAAAATGAATTCTAAATCCACAGTTCTAAAGACAAATTTCAGGAAGTAAAAATAATTCTACTTTGAAGGAATGTCTGAGATGCAAGAAAAAAGGTGAGCAAAAAAAATTAAACAACATGTGGGCAAACCTAAACACTGACTATATAAAATACTAATAATATCAAATTTGTAGGTTAAATAAAGAACTGGAGGAATTTGATTAGAATTAATATATTTTAACATCCTCAGGTTTGCAAATAGGGTACAGATAGATATTTACCATTTTTAGATGTTAAATTTATAAAGGTAATACAAAGTACTTAGAATGAATAAATTTCAAATCAATAGAGGGAAAACATAGTAAGTAGAAAACACAGCAAATCCAAAGACAGAAAAGGAATAAGGATAGGAAAGAAGCATAGCACAGAACAAGGAAAACATAGGCAATAAAAAATAAGATGGAAAAATAAATCTAGATATACTTGTACTTCTGCACTATGGTGGGACAGATATGCTTCATACAAAACAGACTTTGTAATCATTGCTTGGTTTTACTATATAAGAGAAAAGCCCTATCTCTCTACCCTCACAACATGGGGGGTGGGGTGGGGGAGGGGGGAGAAGAGCTGAAACAAAAGCAGGAAAGGAGCAGGAAGAATCAGGCAAGAAGCTTGGAAGGTAGATTTTACACTAAAAGCAAATGGCCTGCAAATGACCTCTGGAGAGAAAAACCTTAAGACAGTAGCAAGGTCAGGCGGCTCAAATAAAGACAACCATATTCAGTCAGAACCTAGAAGGGATTAAAGTGGTGCCAGTGGATTAGCACTGCCTCATCGGAAGCAAATGCAAATAATCTCTGAAGGGAAGCACCCACAATTTAGGTCCTTTGTCTTCCCACAGTTTAGGTTGACTCACACCCTTAAGGAAATAAGCCAAAATGGTACACATCAATATCACAAAGTTTAAACTTATAAAAATTTAATAGTATTGAAGTAATCAGAAATAGAATCCTACATAATAAAAGGGTAATATGCAAATAGACCAAATGGCAGAACAATCGAACAACCAAAGTGTAGTATGCTAATGATATGCTAAGGCTGTTCTACCACTTCCTATGATGTGCACTGACCATCAGGGGGCAGTCAGTCAATTGGTCTACCAGTTGCTATGACGTGCACTGACCACCAGGGGACAGATGCTCTGACTGGTACGTTAGCTTGCTGTTGGGGGCTGGCTGATCAGGACTGAGCGAGATGGGCTGGACACACCCTGGAGCCCTCCTGCAGTAACTTCCCTGGCCTCATCCCTGGCCCAATTGATTGTGCACTGGTGGGGCAGTCAGCCTGGCCTGTGCCCTCTCCCAATCTGGGACCCCTCGGGGGATGTCGGAGAGCTGGTTTCAGCCCGATCCTGCACCCCACTCCCCTTGGGAGGGTGCCAGATGCAGGGCTCATGGCTGGTGAGTGCTGCTACAGCAGCGCAAGCCTCTTCTGATCGATTGCGGCAAGCACAGTGGGGCTGGGATGAGAAGGAGCGACAGATAGGAGCTGCAGGCAGCACTGGACTGTGGGTTTCGGCTGGATCCCTGCAGGCCATCCAGAGGGACCCCACCCATGCACGAATTTGTGCACCGGGCCTCTAGTATAAAATATTTAAGGTTTTGTGTGTGTGTGTGTGTGTTTTAACGAGACTATAATGAATAAACAGGTAGAAAAAGAATCAAATGAAAAATATACTAAAATTAAAACCATTCTTAGTGTTTTAAACAGATCAGACACCAATGAAAAACAAATCAGTGAACATAAGAACTGATGAAATTAGCCAAATTGTAGCAGATAAACAAGATAATGAAAAGAAGTAGAGATTAAGGGACATGAAAGGTAAAGTAAGAATGTCCAACACTGAACTGGAGAGCATTATGCTAAGTGAAATAAGCCAGTCAGTGAAAGAAAAATACCACATGATCTCACTCATTTATGGATAATAAAGAACATTATAACCTCATGAACAAAAAGATAGATACAGAGGCAGAGAAGCATGAAACAGACTGTCAAACTACAGCAGGAAGGCTGGGGAGAGTTGGGGGGGGGGTAAGAGATCAACTGAAAAACTTGTATGCATGCATATAAGCATAACCAATGGATGCAAGACACTGGGTGGGGGTGTGTGAGGGCATGTCCCGGGGGGGAAGGGGTGGCTGGGGGAAGGTCAATGGGGAAAAAAAGGAGACATACGTACTACTGTTTGTAATACTTTAAACAATAAAATAAAATTAAGAAAAAGAGAAGAATGTCCATCATTGTGCAATCAAGAGTCCCAGAATAGTAAAGTGATCTTTGAAGGGCTAGTGGCTAAGAATTTTAGAGAACATGAAAGATACAGGATATCAGCATATATCAAAGATAAAGACTTCCAAATATTATAAACTAGAGGCTCAGTGCATGAAATTCGTGCACAGGTAGGGTCTGTAGGCCTGGCAGGTGATTAGGGCCAATCAGGGCCTTCCAGCTGCCGGCTGGGGCCTTCCTTCATTCTGTACCACCCCCTGGTGGTCAGTGCACATCATAGTGAGCGATCGGTCTCCTGGTCAAACTCCCGTGGGGACAATTTGCATATTAGGCTTTTATATATATAGATAATCTAACACTAAATAAATATTTCATTAAAAGCAAACAAAGATAAAAGATAACTTAAAAAGTCAGATGCTGTTTTCTGGCTAAAATGATTACAAAGATTATTTAGAACTTTTTGAAAAATAGATTATCTAAAAAAGTAATAAACTCCATTTATAAGTTAAACTACCTTATCAGAAAACTACATGTAGAAACTCCTATAGTTACTTGTGTGGTGAATAAGTTCTGATGTTCTTGCTACAAATTATTGCTTTTGATAATCCCAAATTCCCTCTTAAAAATCCTTGGTGATTAGGAAACTTTCAAATTTCAAGGAATCTGAAACTTAGTTCAAACTTCTTACCTAGGAAATATTTTTAAGCCACCCTTTACTCACATTTTTGTACTTTATTTTTATCATCTTTTCTTTATATCTGTTATAAATAGGACTCCTCCAACAGGGCTCTGGTGTGTTCTAGAAACATCCTGTTTTACAGATTAAAGGTGTCCACACCTTATATCCAATTTTTAATCTGGCAGTAAAAGGTGAAGGCAGTAACAACAGGAGAAAGAGGACATCCGTCACTTTAGTAACAGTGTATTTGTTGTGGATATGACATTCTTAGTCTCATCTATAAAATGTAGAGATGCAAAAACATCATCATTGCTTTTAGCCCCTACAGACTGGCCAGAGGAAATGGACCTCTTTCACTACCTCACACCCTTACGGACCCACTCTACCTTGCACTTCTAGAGTCTGTCCTTCTTTTCAACTTTCTGCATGGAAAGTTCCTTCTAGTTCTCTACCTGTATAGTCACTCGCCTGCCCACTCCTCACCCCTTTATTCAATAGTCATTGAATGCCCTCTGTGTGTCAGGCATTGTGGTAGGTTCCAGGCGTAGTAAGAGGCATTAATTGAATTTGTATCACTTTCCTATTTAAAAAAATTAACTTAATAAATGGTACATAGTACTTCAAAGATATCTACATTTCTAACAGGTGAGTTGGCAGTAGAATTTCTTATTTGGTTAATTTTAAAAAAATATATATTTTTATTCATATCAGAGAGGAAGGGAGAGGGAGAAATACAAACATTAATGATGAGTGAGAATCATTGACCTGCTGCCTCTTGCACGCCCCCTACTGGGGATTGAGCTGGCAACCTGGGCATGTGCCCTGACTGGGAATCAAACCATGACCTCCTGGTTAATAGGTTGATGCTCAACCACTGAGCAACACCAGCCGGGCTTGGCTGTTTCTTAATGGGCTAAATTTCTTGAAATATTCCATATTTCATAGAAAAAGTTATTTGCTATGGCATAGCAATGATTTGGCCAGTCTATTTTTTATATGCAGGCATATACAGTATATCTTTCCCCTCATTTTATGGGAAATGAACTAATGCTAAGATATATTTTTATTGAAAAGCAATATAAAATAGTTTTAGAAATAAGAAGGTAATGTTTTACATTATTTCTCCTATTATGAGTTTTTTATATTTTGTGTCAGAATTTACTTCCCATAACTATTTTTGCTTTAGAACATTTTATACTGGATTGTGACATTATTAAATATCGATTAGTGTTTCATTTAGACGAGCTTAATAAACTGCTAATCTGAGAACAATGGTCTTCCCCTTGTTTTTTAGACCTTTTTTCTGAACATGCTTATTTATGTACATCGTGGAAATCTGATCCTGTTCTTCTCTTCCAATCAGCCAACAGTTCTTTTTGTACCTCTTCTGGAAGTTCATAGAAAACTTGAGGATCAACATCAGAAGGAAAAGTAATTTTCTCAGCAGTAGAATCTTGCTCTCTATTTTCTGCAAGTCCTTCATGATGAGACTCTGCAGCTGTCGGTTGCTTATGGCTATCTGTAGTGCGGTTTTGGGAGAAAAGTTGCTCACTCTGCAAGTTTGGAAATGAATGAAAAACAGATACAGTGGGGTTTGTATTTGGAAAGTGGAATCCTTGAGACTTTTTAGGTCCTTGACTCATTCGTTCATCCTTTGAGCTACTGTTTAAATCATGTGAATAATCCTTTTGGCTGGACAGGTAAGAGGAACTGTTATTTAAGCCTGAGGTTCCTGGTTCACAGGGAGACAATGAGGATATCTGTTTGCTATTAGATAAATTACCTCTAGGATTTAAGGGACTATCTTGCATTTGTTTTGTAGAAAAGAAAGATAATATTCCTCTAGAGGCCGGTAATGGAGAACTCAAACTTCCTTTCCCTTGAACTTTTTCTCTAGATTTTCCAGACAGGATTTCTTCTTGAATATCTACTGGAAGCTGTTTAAAGACTTCTTGGTCAACACCCTCAGGAAGTGAGCAGAGTGGGAAATCATCACTGCTTTGATCTTTAGAAAAACTTAGTGGAGACTCCCCAGTTCTTGGACTTTCAATTCTTCCAGTTGGTAGAAAATCCCAATTTGTTTTTTTGTCTTTCGAAAAATCCTCCATTTGAGTATCTTTCATTTTCTAGAACACAAGGATAGCACAATAATTTAGGTATCTCTTTAAAATATTCATGCTGCTTACGTGTGAATATACCTTATTATCTGACCAACGTGTTTCTATCCTACTCAATAACTTCAAGTGTTTGGGTCAGCTCCCAACAACTAGAGATGACTAATCCACCGCAATTAGTCACACTATTGTGTGCATCTTTACTCACTATTCCAGGAAGAGGTTTACTTCATAGATAGCACTGAGCCATAAGGTAGGCATGCATTTATAGACCTGGAAGGGATCTTAACAACCGTAAATTCAAACTTCCAGGTTTGTGAATAAAAGAATGATGGCCTAAAAAAGTAAGTGATTCTTCAAGGGATAGCTAAATATTTAAGTATAGCCAAAACCGGTTGGGCTCAGTGGATAGAGCGTCGGCCTGCGGACTAAAAGGTCCCAGGTTCGATTCCGGTCGAGGGCATGTACCTGGGTTGCGGGCACATCCCCAGTAGTGGATGTGCAGGAGGCAGCTGATCGATGTTTCTCTCTCATCAACGTTTCTGGCTCTCTATCTCTCTCCCTTCCTCTCTATAAAAGTTCAATAAAATATATTTTAAAAAAATAAATAAATATTTAAGTATATATGTATGAATGTATATTTATAAACATTTATATGCATGCATAGAGCATCCCTATTCTAAACTGTAACATTTAATGGAAAGGAAAAATATATACTTCCATGGTGAAAATCGAACATCACTATTAAGATACTAGAGGCCGGTGCACAAAAATTTGTGCACTCAGGGGGGTCCCTCAGCCTGGCCTGTGCCCTCTCGCAGTCTGGGACCCCTCAGGGGATGTCCACCTGCTGGCTTAGGCCCGCTTCCTGGGGGATTGGGCCTAAGCTGGCAGTCAGACATCCCTCTGGCCTGGGAGCCCTTGGTGGATGTCCTTGCCAGTGGGGAGCAGGCCTAAGCTGCAGTCAGACATCCTTAGCACTGCTGAGGAGGTGGGAGAGGCTCCTGCCACCACCACTGTGCTGGCAGCCATCCG
>NW_006292908.1:2904528-2920745 GCF_000327345.1 Myotis davidii
TGCGCAGAGGCCACAGCCAGCCGGGGCAGGCGGGAAGCTTGGCTTCCTCCATGGCCGAGGCAACCAAGCCTCCTGCTTGCTCCAGCTCTGTGGCTGCCGGCGGCCATCTTGGTTGGGTTAATTTGCATATAGTCACTCTGATTGGCTGGTGGGCGTGGCTTGGGCATAGCAGAGGTGCGGTCAATTTGCATGTTTTTCTTTTATTAGCTTAGATAACACTTTTCAAAAAATTAAATTTATTGGGGTGACATTGGTTAATAAGATTATATAGGTTTCAAGTGTACAATTCTATAATACATGATTTGTATTTTGTATTGTGTACCCACTACCCAAAGTCAAATCTTCCTTCACCATATATTTGACGCCCTTAACCCTTTACTAGCCCTTTTATATATTCATGAAATAAAAATTTAAAAATACCTTCAATTCTAATTTGCATAGTTTTTTACGTAAAATTTTTCACTTAAAATTTTAAGCACCATAAAAATGTATACACAGTCTAATATAATTCATCAACACAATAACTTCAAAATAAAAGAAGAAGAGATTCGGGCCATTGCCAGACACACACAAGGTACTTTCAGTAATATTTGCCACTCTAATACCACTGTAAATTAATTCTCATTTTACAGATTACAAAGCAAAAAGTCAGCACCTTTTAAAATTTCAGTTAATAGACGGAATAAAATTGGTCAGAGAAAAATAGTAATTTGAAGAGGGCACTAAGTCATTATTTCTGTAACACTATTCTATTTTCATTTTAAACTTATATGTAAATAAAATATTACTAAAATTATACTAACTAATAAATAAAGAAAATAATAAAAAAAAACTTTAAATTAAGAATTGTAGACCACGACAATTTAGTAAAAAACAAGTATTTTTTAAAGAAGCCCACATTTAGTAAATAGAGGTTTGCTAAAGGGCCATACACGGGGCTTTGTTTTAGTCATCTGAAAATATGACTGGCCTTTGCCTCTCTACTGCCAACCTCTTATTTCTACAATTATAAAATTAGCAGTCATATTCTATCAATATTGCTATCAGAATTCAATTTAATGTCAAAACCAAGAAAACTTAAATGCTTTAACAAAACACTGAGAGGGGTGCTGGTAGCTTATGTATAAACTAACAGACAAAATAATTTGATTTCTAGTATCTAAAAATATTTTCATATGAGCTAATCATCATAGTCCTGTATATTGTTATAAAATGTTTCAATACTTCCAAAACAGGGAATCTCTATAATGGTTTTCTTTTTTACCCAGTGATGCTTATGTTTTCTTCTTGATCATAATACTGTATACTTATGAGTAGCAACTGTAATATGATAAGTATTATATATACATGTAAGTCACTCAAAAAAATATAACCCCAAAGAAACTCTAAATTATATCCGTTAAACACAAACTGAGACCTGTAGTTTAATTACACAAATCCAATAACAGTGTACTTACAAAACTGCGCTTGCCAGAGCGTGAAGTTGTTGATAATGATGGTGTTAAATAATAATCAATAGTCCCTTTCTTAGTAGTATTTAGTGATTTAAGGTTGCAGAAGCACACACTTAAAAGGGTAAGATGAAATGGCATCTTCACATTCACCATGCTTCGAAAAAGTTTCATAAGTATGTCAACCATTGGCGTCATCACATCATAACTTCCTACATAAAATGTTTAAGAAGACAGTATCTAAACACATTATAAAATAGTTAACATTAAGAGTTTAATATAATTTAAATTAAAATCCTAAATAGATATCATTGGGACATTTTGACAGTATATATGGAAACTAGGACATCTCAACATTACTACTAAATGCCAAATGAGTAAAAGTTTCCAAAAGAGTTGAAATATGGAATATCTGATTAAGGTAGTAATGATGTCAAAAAATATCCCCCTGTGTTATGCTCTCACATCAATGTTTCTCTTTTCTCCCTTCATCTCCCTCAGAAACCAATAAACGATTCTTAAAAAAAAAAAAAAAAAAAACACCTAAAGCAAGCAGAAAGAAGAAAACAACAAAGTCGAAATAAATAAAATAGAAAGAATAAAAACAGAGAAAACAATGACAACAAAAGTTGGGTTTTAAAAAAGATCAAAATTGACAAACCTTTGCTAAAATTACTAAGGAAAAAAGAGAATACATAAATTACCCAAATCAGGAATGAAAGAGGAACCTCACTATAGACTTCACAAAAATTAAAAGAATTATAAGGGGATATTAACAACTTCATGACAACAAATTAGACAACTATGATGAAATGCATATATTTCTAGAAGACACAAATTACTAAAACAGACTCAAAATAAATAGAAAATCTGGATAAACAGTTAACAAATCAAATTTCTACTTTAAGATCTTTCTACAAACAAAAGCCCAGGACCATGAATACCCAAAACAATTTAGAAAAAATTAAAGCTGGAGAACTTACACTACCTAATTTCAAGAAAGAATCAAGATAGGGTAGAACTGGTAAAAGGATAAACATATAGATCAACAGAATAAGAACATCAAGAAATACATTTCTACAACATGTTTAGTTTTTTACAAAGGTGTAATGACAGTTCACCGGGGAAAGAATAGTCTTTTCAACAAATTCTGCTGGAACAAATGGATACCTACATGCAAAAGAATGAACTCAGACCCTTACCTTATACCGCACATAAAAATTACTCAAAGTGGATCTAAGTTTAAAGCTCAAAACTTTAAAATTTCTAAAAGAAAACATAGAAATACCTGTGACCTTTGATTTAGGCAAATAACTTTTAGATATAACACTGAAAGCACTATTCATAAAAGAAAACACAAACACAATGAAATACCACTACACAGCCTTAAGTATGACTATCATAAAAGAAACTGATAATAATAAATGTCAATGAGAATCTGAAAAAACTGGAATACTCATACACTGTTGATGGGAATGTAAACTGTTATACCCACTTTGGAACAAATTTAGCAGTGTCTTAGGGTTCAACTTACCATAAAACCCAGCAGTTTAAATAAAAGTATATACCCACCCAATGACTTGCCAGCATCATTTTTCATAATAGTCAAAAAAAATTGGAAACAATCTAAGTACTCAAAAAGAAGTTATCTCATGCCATATAATTACAACAGTCTTGTTTTTTCTGAACTTGGGAAGCATTCTTAACCGAGTCTTTATTTTTATAATCTATTAAACAACAACGAAGTTTTCTAATGAAAATTTCTGGTAAAGAGTTTAAATAGCTCACTAACCCCCTGTGAAAATCCTCTACCTATGGATCATATTTCTAATTCAAAATCTGCTCTTTTAAGAGTCTAATTAAATTATTAGGAAATTAGCCCATACCTGTCCCTAACTTCTGAATTATGTGGGATGGAATAGAGCACTGACGACTCTCACGGCTACAGTGCTTCTCAGATGAATACCGACGGATTATTAATCTTATTGTATGTGGCTTCCTTCCATCTTGGCATACTCTAAAAAGAAAGGGGAAATAGCAATTTGAAAAATATTACCTAAAGATTTTAAAAAATTGTCAAGTTAATTTATATAAAGATGACAGATTTAGTAACTAAAACAATTATACAGTTGATAAGTAGGCAGTAAGCAATAAAAATCCTAGACTAGCCCAAATAAATTATGCAAAGTCTACACACTAATGCTCTGAAATGTTAGTGTAAGACTCTCAGGCCTCACTCAGAATTGAGTGTTATCAGAAAAAACAAACAAAAATAAGGCATAATTATAACAAGCAATTTTATAATCCAAGTCCAAATTATAACCAAAAGCAAAATATTAAAATTAGCAGAAAATTAAATAAACAAAGAATCATTCACTGACAGAAACAAATATATGAAAAGTGACAGATTTTTACACACATTTTAAAATACAGGATCACAAAAAGAAAAAAATTAATGAGATTATTTTTGTCAAAGAGCACTCCCCAAATAGATCCAAGAGGGCCAATAATAATGTCACCAATATGTTCCACATTAAGCAATAACTTGAAATATCAATTATATATTATACTTAGGAAGTACATGTACATGCATCCTAAAGAGCATTCCATCCAGCCCTGGCCAGGTAGCTCAGTTGGTTAGATTATCCTCCTGATACACCAAGGTTTAACGTTTTTTTTAATTTTTATTTATTTATTTTTTTAAAATATATTTTATTGATTTTTTACAGAGAGGAAGGGAGAGAGAGAGAGTTAGAAACATCGATGAGAGAGAAACATTGATCAGCTGCCTCCTGCACATCTCCCACTGGGAATGTGCCCGCAACCAAGGTACATGTCCTTGACCGGAATCGAACCTGGGACCCTTCAGTCCGCAGGCCTTCGCTCTATCCACTGAGCAAAACCGGTTTCGGCATGGGTTTAAGGTTTAATGCCCCATCAGGGCACATACAAGAATCAACCACTGAATACATATATAAGTGGCACAAATCAATGTTTCTCTTTCTCCCCCCACTCCTTTCTCTTTAAAATCAATAAATACAAAATTTTTTAAAAAATTAGTGTTCCATACAAATGGTCTTGGTTTTGGATGGAATGCTAAAACAAAGGTTTTAATGATATAGATAGAAAATTCACTTAAAGAATAGAAAAATCTAATCAGAGAAAACACATGTCATTAAAGAATAACATTTTCCTTTTTATCTGTATGGCAATGAATTAAAAATCAAGTACAAAATACAAATATTTTACACTGTTAAATATACTCAAATGAAATATTTTGAATTAGAAAATTTAGATTTCTGTAATAAATAATTTTTCTCTTATTTATCACAAAATATCTTGATTGCTGCTTTAGTAAAATAATAAATATCTTAAAGTTTCTGTAAACATATTACTAATTTAAATGTTTTCCAGTTAAACTTGTTCTAATAAGTCAATATGCAATTAAAAGAGAATGATTTGATTCCTATAACTAATTAAGACATATTATAAAGAGGTTACATTCTAAGCAATCTTGAACTATTGCCTAGAAATTGGATTAAAAATTAGATGATTTTATACCTCTTACATATCTACATATACTCAACAAGAAAAATACAACTACCAGCAGCTTAAGATCCACAATATAACCACAATGTTACTGAAAACCAATGGAACTAGACGGATTAAATTTATTTAAGAGCATCTGTTACTATCTTTGCAATAGCTTATAATGTAGAGAAATTCAGTGATAAATGATCTATTGTTATACTGATTAGTCTCCAGGTAATCTGTAAATTCCAAGATACAACATCAAGTATTCTTTCCAGTACAGAATACACAGGAAATGGCAAAATGGGAAATCACCTCTTCAAAAGACTAGCAAGTAATTCTTGGATCTTACTTTTAGCTTCGACTTCTGATGAACATTTTTTAAGTGAATCTTCTTCACTAAAGGACTACCAAAAAAGCACAAATAAGGATTACTGTACACCAAACAAGCATATTCAATTACCAGTGTATATGTCAGGTAAACCAACACAGCCTTGACTAACTTACCTCTAGTGCTTAGTTTGAGCCATTTAGTTCACTTTCATATTAACTTGTTTGTGTGTGCAAGTTTTCATACTTCACTAGAAAGTGCCCTGGACGTCAAGAAAATTTTAAAGCTCTAGTAGCAACTCCAAGCTTTGCTGTACGATTACACCGAGGCTCTTCCTCTCCCAAAGCTTGAATTTAACCTTGGGCAAGTTATTTAACTTTTCTAACCTACAGTATCCTCATCTTAAAAAAACAACACACAAAACTAGGGAGGGAGAGGAAGAGAGGAAAAGTTTATAAACAAACAATAGAACTATCTACCTTAAAGGTTTGTGAAAATTAAATGAGCTAATGTACATAAAGTACTTAGTAAAGTGCCAGTCACATAAAAGATAATCAATCAATATGAACTAGGTAATTAAACTTTTCTCCATCTCCTAAATCATTAGACTTCTCTAAAACCAAGACTTTTTAAAAAATTAAAATATTTTGCCTCATATATGTAATACTAGAGGACCAGTGCACAGGTTCGTGCACCAGTGGGGTCCCTCAGCCTGGCCTGCGCCCTCTCGCAATCCGGGACCCCTCAAGGTATGTCTGACTGCCAGTTTTGGCCCAATCCCCACAGGCCGAACCGGCAATCCAACATCCCGAGGGATGCAGTAGTGCGCAAAGCGGCAGGCAGCCGAGGAGCCCGATGAGCCTCCGCTCATCCCAGCCCCACTGCGCCTGCAGCTGCTGCTTGGTAGAGCTGCACGGAGGGGGGAGAGGCTTGCATTGCTGCAGCTGTGCTTGCCAGCTGTGAGCCCTGCGCCTGGCACCGGTTGGTCAGCTGAGTGGCGCTCCCGCTGTGGGAGCGCACTGACCACCAGGGGGCAGCTGTGTTGAGCGTCTGCCCTCTGGCGGTCAGTGCGCGTCATGGCTGGTCGACTGGTCATTTGGTCACTCAGGTTTTATATATATATATATATATATATATATAGATAGGCTATTGGCTAACTTGCGATTGAAATACTAATTCTTAGATTCAATTTAAGAATATTTATTAATATATTATAATAAATTAGCTTCCTCACAGGAAAGGGATCATGTACTGACCTAACAAACTAGATTAGTAAAAACAGCAATAAACTAGAAATCTTTCTCAAATAATGTGACAACCAGTAAGTACTCGAGTAAAACGTCATTATGCACCTGAGGTGGTCCTGAGGGTGTTACAGGGGAGTTATCTTCTCCAAAGCTGAGCTTCTGGATACGCTGAGCAATGGAAATTCCTAATTCCTTTTCTAATATTTTGGATGAAAAGGTCTGAAGATCATGCACACTACTGATACCCAGTGCTTCCAGGCGTTTGGCAGTTTTATAGCCAATACCTAAACAAAAAGAAATGCATAGGGTGTTACAATAGCTCTTCTCCTTAAAATAAAGCTGATTAAAATACTATCATTCCTATAGCAAGCATATCTTTAAATTCCATAACGAATATTTTGCTACGATCAAGGTTCATTAAAAATTAGATTGCTCTTCTGCTCAGGGCCTGAACCACTTTGAAAATCTAACAACCCTAATATATTTAATATAATATAATGAATATAGAGAGAACCAATAAATTCAGTCTTGATAAAATGAGATTTTTACCACCTGTTATATACCACTGTGGAAGTTTTCAAGGATCATGGCGATTTTTCATATAAAGAAAAACTGTCATCAGAGCAATTAAAATTAGCATATGCTTATTAGTTAATCTAACTGATTTCTATACACACACCAAATATTTATCTACAAGTCATATCTGGCAATATTTACCATCTGTATATAATTAAGAGCCAGAAAACAAACAGACAAAAAATTCTCATTGGCAAAACTTCTATCATACAGTTTTTTGCAGGAAAACTCAGTCATATTTTATCACAGAAAAAATGTTCAGGCAATTTAGTGCCCCTTTACTCCTCTCATTTAAATAAAATTAATTCTTCAGTTATCTGGTTTTTTTGAACAGTAAAAGAAGTAAATAAAAAGCAATGGTGTGTAGAGGGTATTATTAAAGTGGAGTGACAGATATTTTCGAAGCTGAAATAAAAGAGGATGGGCAAGTTGGCAATAAGGAAGAAAAGAGAATGCCTATTTAAAATAAATACAAGAATTCAAAGAGTAAAGCTGAGTAATAGTGTTAAGTATCAGTATACAATCCTCAATGTATTACAACCTGACATAGTAATTGTTCTTCAAAACACAGACTCAGATTCATCCAAAAAGTT
Source organism: Myotis davidii (assembly GCF_000327345.1). Classification (NCBI taxonomy): domain Eukaryota; kingdom Metazoa; phylum Chordata; class Mammalia; order Chiroptera; family Vespertilionidae; genus Myotis; species Myotis davidii. The sequence continues at coordinate 2,912,258 of NW_006292908.1, forward strand.
AACAACTGTAATACTTAAGGCAAGGCAGTAACACATTTTGGAATCACATAAACACAGGTTAAATATGTGAAGAAATCTAAAGATTAAGTTTCAGTTGTCTTAGAAATTCACTTCCATAGAATTCTATTATAACATCTTTGTCCCCAGCAATGAAATTTAACATACCCATTACTGATGGTCTATGAAAACCTAAATATTTGATCTTTAAGGGTACAAACTTGCCCCAAGACCTTCAAAAAATCAATTTCCTCATCTTTAAAATAAAAACTTTACGTAAATCTTTGGAAGGTCCCTTGTAGTCTAACATTTTATATACTAGTGACCCGGTGCACAGATTTGTGCACACTGAAAGGAAATTAAGTAGAATATTTTAGTAACACTATTTGCCCTTTCTCTATAATAGAAGTGTCAACCAAATTCACAATTGACAATGACAGATCGAAACACATGTATGCGACTGGTGCCAATGAGAGCTTTATATATATCACACATGTGTGAGTCAACTTAGCCTTTTTTATATATATAACAAACTTGCTTAAACTTTTTCCAGCCCAGTAAAGCACCCCAACTTCTCTTTCAGGTAATTGTCAGCAACACAGCAGTAAAGATCAACATGAAGCAGATTATTATTGTAGATCACGCAGGGAGAGCAAAGGGTAAAATATTTAGCTGCAGCAGTGTTGGACTATATTCTGCACAGTGAGAAAACCTGAAGTCATTTTTAAGTTCCACCATTTCTTTCTTCTTTTCAGTCAGGTCAAGTTTTTAAACTTTCTAAATCTCTGTTTTCCAGCTACTGAAAATAGGATTCCACCAAGTCTCCTATCTACCTACTCCAGGACTTCTGTGAGAATCAAATGAGATGAGGTACATGAAAACACTTCATAAACATTTGGTTAAATTGTAAAATGTTTGTACCTGGCTAAAAAGCAAGTTAGGTTCCTGTGCTGAAAAAACTCCAAGGAGGCTAGTCGCTAGGGAGAGGAAACTGGGTGTTGCTATGTGATGTCATTACCTGACTGTTTCTGGGCTGGAGTGGGCTGTGGGCCACATTTTGCACCATGGGGTCTTGGCAGCGTTGGCTGCGATTTGGTGGGGTGTCACTCCAGGATGGTGGTGGGGCCTGTGTTCCACATGGGGGAAGCTGAGTGTTTGTCAGTGCCAGGTCCGTGGTGCTATTTAATTTTAAATGGCCAGTGCGTATCATGGCAGCTCCTGCATTGAGCGTCTGCCCCCTGGTGGTCAGTGCAAGTCATAGCTACCAGTTGGATGGATGGACACTTAGCCTCTTATATATATTGATATTCCTCACATAGAGTTAGTAAAAGGCCTCTGTAGATGCAATGTACAGTATAAGATATGAACCAGGGATTGGAAATAAAGGACTATACACTTCCAGGTAATAGCTTTCATGATCATATTCAAACTATACAAAAGTAGGTGAAACTAGAAAAGTACATTTATATATTTCCTAATACAGATGTCCTCCAAAGAACATTAGCTTGTTTGGTTTTCTCCAAGAGTCAAGTACATAGGCTCTAAGAATTAACTACATCTTACCAAATAATAATAGACAAACACGTAAATTGACCATCCCTCCGCTACACTCACCAGCCAATCAGGAGTATGCAAATTAACCCAACAAAGATGGTGGTTAATTTGCATATGTAGGCATGAAGCGGCAGAGTGAAGACTGAAGGCTCTGGCCAGAGCAGCAAAGACTGAAGGCTCCGGCCAGAGCGAAGGCCTGGGTCCCAGGAGCTGGAGAAAATTGGTGCCGGCAGCCAGGGGAAGGGAAGGCCTATTGCATGAATCTCTTCGTGCAATGGGCCTCTAGTATATCTATAATTTTTCAAAAAATACAATAAAATATATACTTTTCAAATATATGTGTCTTACCAGGCATTTCCTTTATGTGTTTCAAACTATGAATGAGATCTTGAGAACTTTCAGGTAGTAAGACTGTTTGTTGATTTGGTTTAAAGATGCCAGAAACTAATTTTGCCAGTAATTTATTGGAAGCTACTCCAGCACAGCCAGTGAGACCCAGCTGATTGTACATGGCTTCCCGCATCTCTGCCGCAATCTGAGATCCAACAAGTAGTTTGATGTGCAAGACATCATGCAGGTTTATAGCTATAAAAAGAGCCAATGTCATTAAAAAACCCCACAAAACAATTTAATTTCCTTTTTTACAAATGAGTTTTATTTACAAATGAGGGTTTATTTAACCTAAATTCTATGTCCCACCACCACCATACTGCCACCCACTTAACTAATCTGCTTTGTTCTTCACTGGAATTCTGTTAAGTAAGTAAATACAGGGAATGAACTCCAAGGACCTGTGATAGAGAATGCACAGATGTGCTTAATAATGCACAGACATGCTTAATGTTGAACAGATTATAAAAATTCATCTCTCTTGAAAAATTCCTACTGACATCAGAACTTTTACATTCCTGTTTACCTGTAAGTAAGCATAAAAGTATTGCATTAATAAGACAGTCAACATTACAGTTTTAAAGAACTAAATCTAAATTTTATGTACTGGCTGTATGAAAAACAATTTTAGATCTGTCCATATTTAAGAGATTTCTTATGAAAAGTGCAGGGAAATTATCTAGAAACAAATTTTCTTAGGTGTGAAAATGGTCTTACAATTACATGAGACAATCCTTATCCTCAGGGGTACTTACAAATGAAGTGTTATATTGCAATTTACTTTCAAATGGCTCGTCAGTCAGTCAACCAATCAATAAAGAGCAAGATAAAGCAAATGTGGAAAATGCTAACAGTAGTTGTATGGACACGGAATGTACAATGAGTGTTCTCACTGTATTATATTCTGTCAATTTTTCTGGGCAGAAAAAATTTTAACAAAAATTGTGGGGAACAGGAAGAATTCATGAAGAATTAGACATTTCCTTTTTAGGTTATAAAACCTGGCTCTCTGTATTATGTTCCAACCAATGAAGTCTGAGTTTGTTTTAAGAATTACATAGAAACCTATTTGGAATCTTCTTGCTACTTAGTCTTTGTAAGTGACAAGAGACCACAGGTACAAAAGATGGAAAAGCTTCATGTCGTCTTCTAGAAGAGAATTGTAGCTCTCCCCCTTTCCTTTAATATCAGGGCGGTGGAGAACTAGATGGGAGATTGATCACCAGTTCTCAAAACACAGGGATAAGAGGAAGCACATGCAGAAACCTAGGAGCAGGATGGTTTCTTACCAGGGCAAGTCTTACACAAAGCAGAGTAGCTTGTCTTCCATTGGTGTAATGTGGAAGTCACCAGCAGAATTGCATGTTTCAAAGTCTAATTAAATAGTCACTAGAGATATTGCAGCTGATTTTCAAATGCAAATGTCCCTGGAAATACCATCAGCCATTTATACTTTAATCTGAGAAGGAAATTAACCATCCTGCTTTCATACTAACAGTTGGCAAAGGTTATCTGAACTAATGAACTAGGAGCTTGCAAAAGATGGCAGGTAGGCCTGGACGACCTTCCACGAGGGTTAGCTCAGGGGACAATGTGAGGGTTTTGGTGCCTTGGGGGACTAGAAGCAAGAGGGGACAAAATCAAATTTATTTGGTCTACCTCAAAATCTTGCTTAAAGATTGTTTTAAGAGAATAAAAAGTTATTCTAAAAAGTATATTATCAAGCCAACTCTTGTAACTTAAGAGGTATGAAAGTTAAAAATGATAATGCATGGACCATGTCAGAGAAATGAAAAGTGCACAGAGCATTGAGCTACATGAGCAACACCTAATTTTAGCCATCTTAGATTACTGAAATATGGCTATACCTCCAACAAAAGCCATAACATTTTCAGAAAGTCAATTAACTTAACTCACAGAATATTAAGCCAAAGAACATATAGGCATAACCCACAGACACAGACAACAATAAGGTGATGGCCAGAGGGATAAGAGGGGCTGAGGGATGGATGGAGGGGGCGGGGAGGATGGGGACATCTATAATAGTATCAACTATAAAAAATACAAAAAACAAAATACTAAATAGGATAAATAAGAAACCACTTACACTGATTATTGTATACATGACCTGACACAGTCAGCGCTGAAAGGTCATCACTTGGAAGCTGCTGTAGTCTCTTCTCAACCATTTCTGATAGATCCACAAAATTTTCATCAAATCCAAGTCTCTCAACAACTGGACTAAATTCTTCCAACAACTCTAAATTTAAATAATATTGGAACAAAGATTTAACAAGTTATAACTATAATAAATGTATCTATTTTATGCTTACCTCAAATGTTGTTACAAGTTTTACATATATTCACAGTTCCACAATATCTATATAATAAAAGCCTAAATGACTGTTACGGCGGAACAACCAGAACGACTAGTCACTATGATGCACACTGACCACCAGGGGGCAGACGCTCAATGCAGGAGCTGTCCCCTCGTGGTCAGTGCGCTCCCACAGGGGGAGTGCTGCTCAGCCAGAAGCTGGGCTCACTGCTGGTGAGCACAGTGCCGGTGGCAGGAGCCTCTCCCGCCTCTGCCGCAGCCCTAAGTAGCAGCAAGCAAGCAGGCAATAAGGAGTGAGGGGTCCCGGACTGCGGACTGCAAGAGTGTGCAGGCTGGGCTGAGGGGACCTCCTCCCCTGCCCCAGTGCATGAATTTCGTGCACCAGGCCTCCAGTATTTAATTAAATCCTGTTAACTGGGATTTTTAAAAAATATATTTTATTGCTTTTTTTACAGAGGGGAAGGGATAAGGAGAGGGAGTTAGAAACATCGATGAGAGAGAAACATCGATCAGCTGCCTCCTGCACACTCCCCACTGGGGATGTGCCTGCAACCAAGGTACATGCCCTTGACCGGAATCGAACCTGGGACCTTTCAGTCTGTAGGCCGACGCTCTATCCACTGAGCCAAACCGGTTTCGGCTCAAACTTCTTTTAACTTTGTATTTTTTGTCAACATTATTTATATAAAGTCATCCTCATAAATATTTCAAAAAGTGGGCAAGACCTAAAATAAAGTTATTAGCAAAAAGGAACTGACTTATGGCAATTTACATTTATTAAAAGACTAGAGGCCCAATGCACGAAATCTGTGCAAGGGTAGGCCTTCACAGCCCTGGCTGCCTAGGCCCACACAGCCCTGGCTTCTAGACAGTTGTTCCGCTGTTCGGCCATTTGGTCGATTTGCATATTACCCTTTTATTATTATAGAACAGTGATGGTGAACCTTTTGAGCTCAGCGTGTCAGCATTTTGAAAAACCCTAACTTAACTTTGGTGCCGTGTCACATATAGAAATTTTTTGATCTTTGCAACCATAGTAAAACAAAGACTTATATTTTTGATGTTTATTTTATATATTTAAATGCCATTTAACAAAGAAAAATCAACCAAAAAAATGAGTTCGTGTGTCACCTCTGACACGCGTGTCACAGGTTCGCCATCACTGTTATTGAAGATTCATGTAATGAACAGGCCTCCATTGTAAAAATTAATGTTAAAATAACATTGCCTATGATCTGTACCTGTAACCTTGTATGATATCTCTCTGTAACGCGTCAAGTCTTCTCCATTAACTAACACCAGCTGTGGACACTTTTCTTTCGCATCTCTAACATTCATAAGTTTCTTTACTCCAAGTTCCCTAGCTTCATAGTTGCAGGTAACCACCAAATATTTCTGCTGAACACCTATAAAAATAAATATTTATGAGAAAAACAGAGAATTTAAAAAAATCTTAAAATATTATTGACTAATTCCATCTTATAATTGTAATTTGCAAGGCAAACTGTTTTGATAAAAATAAAAAGCTCTACCCCAGCCGGTGTGGTTCAGTGGTTAAGCATCAACCTATGAACCAGGTAGCAGTTCGATTCCTGGTCTGGGCACACTCCCAAATTGCAGGCTCGATCCCCAGTGGGGGTGTGCAGGAGGCAGCCAATCGATGTTTCTTTCTCATTGACGTTTCATTCTCTCTCCCTCTCGCTTCCTCTCTCAAATCAATAAAAATATATTTAAAATAAAAAGCCATATCTTGGTTTAAAAATACAGCATCCATTCATCAACGTTCTATAAGTAAAATTTAACAGAAATTTACCACACATCAATACATTCTATGGAGTCTTCAGCAAAAAATACAAATAAAGTCAGTACGGAATTTTTTTCAGGCAACACAAAACCAGAATAATTTATACTGAATTAACTCTATACAACTCTAGACCATGATTTACCAAAAAATAAAGCAGATGAAAAATAACAGTACAATTACTGGTGGCTGCTAGAAGAACTCACTTTTCTGAGTAACTGTCCAATGAATATAAAGCAAAATTCTGTTAACAAGTGCCAACCTACAGCAATTATCAGGGATCTCCCCCAGTACATGTTCTAATTATTTAACTATTCTTGCTAGCCACCTACAGAAAAGATTCCACAGTGAGGGGGCATTCTGAGCCCCCCTCCTCATCAAAAGTGATTAAATCATCACCTACAGCACGGACAGAAATTCTAGTTTACTGAATCTTAGTGGCTTAAGATTGCTAAAACTCATTTTCTTTTACGCAAATTGACTACGTGTTTACCACCGTAAAAACAATGTTCACCTAAAACATGGTAAACACAAATATGTAGAAAATAAAATGACGGTGTCAAATGCACCATTTGTTAAATGAGGCTGATAAAGTCTACACCTGGTAGTGAAGCACCTTAAGAACTGCTTCCCAATCTTTCTAATGTGGTTAATAAATCAGGATACAATAAACGTAATAAACCAGTGCTAATCCTCTTAGACAATGAGAACATTATCGACATGCATCATTACCTAAGGGTTTGCCCTTCAGTTCCGGATTTGAGATCATTTCTACTTGTGCATAGAAGCAGTCCAGGTCCACATGTACTATGACTCTGGGGGAAGGACTTCCTGCTGGCACTGCCCGATCATGAACTGATCAAACAAAAGCAAAAAAAAAAAAACAGGAACATAATATTCAGGCTGCTTATCATCTCTGGGTAACTGGCAGTTCCTCACAACATGGTGACTGAGGGGAAAAAAAGGGTGCGGAGTGATTTTAAAAGTCCTTTCTGGGATTTATTACATCTGTCAAAACATCTAAAAATCACAGACATGCCGAAACCGATTTGGCTCAGTGGGTAGAGCGTCGGCCTGTGGACTGAAGGATCCCAGGTTCGATTCCGGTCAAGGGCATGTACCTTGGTTGCGGGCACATCTCCAGTAGATGTGCAGGAGGCAGCTGATCGATGTTTCTCTCTCATCGATGTTGCTGACTCTCTATCTCTCTCCCTTCCTCTCTGTAAAAAAATCAATAAAAAATATATTTTAAAAAAATAAATAAAAAATAAAAATTCAGACATGAGCGTAACTCCATCTACTGTAGGGTCTGCAGCCCTGTTTACTTAGCATTTCTGTGTGCACTGTGTTTTTCTCAAGAAGTAATCATTTTTAGGGGCTGGGGTGTAGAAACTTGATTAATAATGGAAGATGCAAGAGGTAATCCTCTCACTTGGGAGTTGATAGTAAAATTCAAGGTAAATCGGAAGGGGCAGGAAAGTTTAAACACTGATTTCAACCAACTTAAAAATTATTCTAAGTGGCATGTCCTTACGTTAAAAAAAAAAATCAGAAACACAAAACTGCATTAGACCATGCATGTGGTCCAGTGGGCTATCTTTGGCTCCCATAAGAGAAGGACTGAGATTCAGTGCTGAATCGCCGGTGCCTGGCATATAATAAAGACCAATAAATGCTCGCTAAATTGAAAGAATGCATAAATATCTCTTGGATTTAAAAAAAAATAGCCAATGTCATGGGGGAACGTGGAGGTGGGGATGGAGACATGGGGAAGATGAGACGCCAGCTGTTAACATCAGCTGAAAAATAAGGCAGGTTAAAGGCGATGTGATATCTGGTTTGGATCCTGGGACAGAAAAAAAAAATTATACTGAGAGAAAACCTGGTAACATGTAAACAAAGCTTGTACTTCAGTGAAGAGTATTATGCCAATATTAATGTCTTCGTTTTGAAAAATGTACCCATGGCGAGGTAAGACAGTAACATTAGGGAAAACTATTTCTCCAACTTCTGCAAATCTAAAATCATTCCAAAATTTTAAAGTTTAATTAAAAAGGGGGGGGGGCAGGGAAGGAGAGCCCGGGGTTGGGCGATGCCAGGTAGATATCCGAGGCTGGACGTGGGTCACCAGAGAGGCGGCCACCGCACACGTGTCTCGTGCTGGGTTCCCAGCCCAGCCCCTCCTTCCAGGACCCCAGCCCCGACGACTGGGGGATAGGGTCCCCCTCCTGCCACTCTAAGCCGCCCGGGAGCCCCCTCGGCTCTCAGGGGGTCTCGCAGGGACCCTACCAACACACCCTCAGCGTCTACGACGTGAAGCCACCCCTCTCCGGTCTCCTAACACCAGGCAGCAGGCAGCCGCCCTCGTGGCAGCGCCAGGAGTCACGCGGGGCGGGCCGGGCCGGCCA
>NW_006292908.1:2920814-2929433 GCF_000327345.1 Myotis davidii
CAATCGTAGAGCAGCTTCCGGCCGCTTCCGCCCGGTCTCTAGGGAAACCGGGGGCCCGCCCCCAGCCGCCTCAGCCCTGGCGCCTGCGTGGTCTGGGCCGTACGGCCAGTTGCCCGGATGGACGCGCGGTGTGGGAATCGTGTGGATCCACGTGCGGAGGTTTCCTACCGCCCCCTCGAGGCCGGAAGGGAGGGGTTGCCATGCAAACTGCTAATTTTTTCTTGAGGTCATGGATGTCAGTGCCCTTTATCTTCCCCCAGAGGCCGGCGGTTCTGAGGGTCCATTGTTAGGAGCATGGCTACCATATAGGCAAGCGGTTCTCAACCTGTGGGTCGCGACCCCTTTGGGGGGCGAACAGGGATCGCCTAAAACCATGGGAAAACACATATATAATTACATATTGTTTTTGTGATTAATTACTATGCTTTCATTATGTTCAGTTTGTAACAATGGAAATACATCCTGCATATCAGATATTTATATGACGATTCATAACAGTAGCAAAATTACAGTTATGAAGTAGCCACGAAAATAATTTTATGGTTGGGGGTCACCACAACATGAGGAACTGTATTAAAGGGTCGCGGCATTAGGAAGGTTGAGAACCACTGATATAGACACTGAAGGATTTATGGTGATGTGGGTGGGGAAAAGGGGGGAAAATGATGGCAAGAGCAAGGCGGCCATATAAACAAATATGATTAGCAAGTATGTTAAAGTTTATTGCGTTTTGTTTGTTGTTTGATTCAAAGAGACTGTACCAGATTGGACCCCTGAATTTTAAAAAATCTAAACTGAATAGAATTTTTAATACATGAGTCAGATGAAATCTCTAACCCAGACCCATCAACTTGTTGGGTGCCTTTGGACAGGTTATGTAACGACTCTGAGCCTCCGTGTATCTGCTGTAAAGAAATAAAAGTCCTGGCCTGGCCTGCGGCTCAGTTGGTTGGAGCATCTTCCCCTGCCCAAGAGGTTCCGGTTCCATTCCTGGCCAAGGCACCTGCCTAGATCTCGGGTTCCATCCCCCTGGGGGGGGGGGCGGGGGCAACCGATCATGGTTCTCTCCCACATCGATGTCTCTCCCTCTCTCTCTCCCTCTCCCTCTCTCTCTTTCTCTCTCCTCTCTAAACTCATTAAACATATCCTTGGGTGAGATTTTCAAAATTATTACAAATAAAATCCCAAGGTTAAATGAAAACTAACATATAGCTTAATATTCCCATGTATATCACCTGCCTTCTTTTGAGATGTCTTGTGTGCCTGTCTGTGTATGTGTACGTTTCTTCCAAAGAGGAAATTTGGAAATTTCTTTGTGTGTGTGTGTGTGTGTGTGCATATATACATAGGCTCAAACACATTGTTCTTTTCACAGGATCTGCTCTTACAAATAGGATGTGAGAACCTTTGAAAACACCTTTAAAGGACATGTTGATGAATCCATAAAGGAGAAGAAATACCAGGCAGAACCCGACTCAGTGGTTAAGAGACCAAGTCTTCCTCTTAGATATCTGGACCAGTTCCCTGAAGGTCTCCATCGTAGGATCTAAGGGACTGATGTAAAACCCCGCTGATTTTTTGTGTGAACGCTGTTGGATAAGTCCAGGTAAAGAGCTTTTGAAGTAAGCGCCTCCTTGGCCACTAAGTGTTCCTTGGGCTATTTTCAAGGGTCCAATTATTTGTAGAAAACAGAGTGTGTTTTTTTCTTAATTCCTCCATGTCGAGAATGACCCAAACCATGGAAATACCATGGCAGATTAAAACTGCTACTTTAGAAGAGTCCTACGCTTCCTACACTCAACTTCAGCAAAAGTGAGTCAGCATGAAAAAAACAACACACGTAATAAAGCCCTCTTTCGTTAGTTTCATTTATTTCCCTGTCAAGTGTCAAATTGAAGGGTGGCTTTTCACTTAGTAGAATAACAGACAAGAAGAACCTTGAAAACCCGAGGGGAGGGAGCAGGGCCAGCTTGATGAGAGTGCAACCTGAGCAGGAGCACAGAGCCCCATGCTGGGACAGGCCCCACACTTGGTTTAATACTCTGCCATTGTCGTCTTGAAATTGTTAATATTTGAAAAAGGGAGCCCGCATTTCCATTTTGCACTAGACCTCACAAATTATTTAGCCAGTGCTGGGAACAGAGAGAAGCAGCATAGAAAATGACACTTAGAAAACACCTGCATGTCAGGCACAAGGCTCAGAGCTTAAAACAATTATTTCAGTCAATATGCCACCGAGGGTAGGGATCATCATTCTCGTTTTACCAAAGATAAAACAGGCCAGCAGACACTAAGCTGCTTAACTCGAGGTTATGAATCTAGTAATGGCAGATCCATTTTTCAGTTTTCCATGGAAGAGAATTCATTAGTTATGTTCCTCCCTTGAAGGAAATCATTCCCTCTGCCCATTTTTGTTGGTGCTTCGAACACCAGATAACCTGGAATAGCGAGAGTAAACGTTCTTCCAATATATTAAGAAGCAGCCCTGCCCTGACCGGTTTGCCCAGTGGATGGAGCGTCAGCCTGGGGACTGAGGGGTCCCAGGTTCGATTCCGGTCAGGGGCATATGCCTTGGTTGCGGGCACATCCCCAGCACGGGGTGTGCAGGAGGCAGCTGATCGATGTTTCTCTCTCATCGATGTTTCTAGCTCTCTATCCCTCTCCCTTCCTCTCTGTAAAAAAATCAATAAAATATATTTTTTTAAAAAAGCATAAAAGACTCAGAGGAGCTAATATGTGTTGTTTTGTTGTGAATTAGGGGACGTAGGGGACTTTTTGGTTTGTTTATTTTTTAAATGCTATAACCTTCCCTCCCCAGTTTAATCAATAGACTCTAAACTAAGATAATTTCAGGAAATAATTATGTTAAGACTGGAACATAATTGTATATTTAAGTGCAAAATCAAGTGCCAGAATAAATGAAAGTATGCTTGAAACAATATTCATGGGGGAGCATGGGGTTTTAGAGTGTAGCTGGTGGACAGAGAAACGGGGGAGGGGTGTATCTTAGAGCTTCAGAAGTCAGGATACATTAAAAGTGACAAGCAGGAACACTCATATCAGTGCAGGGTGCAAAGGTACCTGCTTCTTTCCTAAGTCCTGAATTGGCCACTTGGAGTTCAGAGGACGGACTGTAGACAGCGTTCTAGGGCTTCAACCCGAAGAGCGTGAGGGTATTTATGAGTGTCTGCATTTCATGTTGGTGGGTGGCTAGGTAGTCAGAGGTTGACCATGGGGTCAAAGGGACAATTTGGATTGGCAAAAACACAGAGAGCTTGGTTTTGTAAGATCTTTGGCCTCGTGCAGTGACTCTCAGCTGGGGTCCATTTTGTTCTAGGAGATATTTGGCAAGATCTTGAACCTTTTGTGGTCACATCGGGGGAACTGGAGCTCTGCACTATGGCACCCGTGGGTGGAGGCCAGCGATATTGTTGAATATGCTACAGTGCCCAGGACAGCTCTTCACCATAAAAAATCGCCACCCCAAAGTGTCAGTGGGGCCAAAGTTGGGGCGCTCTGGCCTAGTAGTGTTTATACCATCCTGCCCCCCACTCCCTAACGCCCTCCTCAGCTTAAGGTCCCCAGTTGTAATAAAGAATTGGCCTTCAGATACGTGCTTTTAATTGTAAATGACATTTTTTAAGAGAAAGGAGGATATAAGAGAGGGAGGCAAGTGCTATTTAATTGCTTTTCACTGTGGGAATCTACATTCTGAAACTAAAAAGCAAATGAATGCATTTTCGAGAAAAGAGATTTAAGAAAAATACGCACACGTTTACGGAGCATGTGAGTTGCCCGCAGGGAGAAAGGCTAATGAGTCAGAAATAATTTACAAGGCTTAGATGCAGAAACCAGGAAACGCAGGCAGGCTTCAGAGGGTTGAAAGCACACTATAATTATGATGCGCTGCTGTACAATGTGCATGCCATGCAGTACTTAATAACTTTCTTCCAAGGATCTGAAACTCTGCATAAAAGCTTCAAATGTCCTGAAGAATCTCTCTCCCTCTCTCACTAGAGCTGCAGTTTCAAGCGTTCTTGGTGTAACCTAAAATATGTGCTGCTTACCATGTGATTGTGGCTAACAGAAGGTGTAAGAAGCTGGAGCTGTTCTAACAGTCAGCTCCTCTGTGCTTTGACCTTTTTGTGGTTCTGCAGTTCTGATGAAAAGCCTGCATAGTCAATTTAGTAACAACCTTTAACATGTTGCTTGTTAGGATGTACTCGATGGGCTTCGCCTCATCATTTTGCAGAGAGAGAGGTGGGAACTAGTGTGATCACGGTACAAATCATTTGGTCCCAGACTGTGAAGTCTGCAAACTTCAGTCACTGAGAAAAAGAGAAGTACTTGATGTCATATAGAAAGTGGGAGCAGATTAACATAGGTCAGGTATACGGTGTTAAATTTATAGACATCTAACTTTCATGTAACAATTGTAAGATCTCTTTCTGATTGCGAAAGTAGCTTATAATTATTATCGATCATTTGGAAAACAGAAAGGAAATAAGCAACGGAAATAATCATAATAATCCATAATCCTGGTGCTTAGAGATAAGCACATTTTGCCTCTTTATAAGGCACAACTTAAAGTTTTTGTTTCATTTCACAAATAAATTTCTGTACCTATTTCTTTACCAAACCACAAAACCACTGTGAGATGCACTGCCTGAATACATGACGCAGATAAAACTTAATAGACTTGTTTTTGATGTTATTTGAAGGAGATGAATTAATATTGTCTCATCATCTCAGAAATGTTAATAATCTCAATTTTTCTGGTTTAGATTAATATAAACTCTACAGAGGAAAGTGTTTATATTTATAGGATTTATTTCTTGAAGTTGATTCAAAGACTCTATTAAAGTGCGTATTAATCCTGAAAGTACTGCTCGTGCCTCTGATAAAACAAAAAAATTTTTTCAGCCATCATTTAAGATGTTGTAGTGGGACAAAAAGGTATCAGGTACAAAGTGAAAATCTATCCTACTCCCCACTGCACTTTGAGATAACCACTGTTGACAATATATATTAATACTAGAGGTCCAGCGCACGAAATTCGTGTGTGGGTACAGTCACTAGGCCTGGCCTGCGATCAGGGCCATTTTCCCTGGCTGCCTGCAGCTGGCCCCGCCCCCTGCCGCCACCCACCCCCAGTTTCCTGTTCACCATCAGGTGATTGGAGCCAGCTGGCCAGCTGGGGGAAGGAACTAAGAGGTGGTCAGTGTGCCTCATAGTGACTAGTTGAGTGGTCATTCTGGTCGTTCTGCCATTAGGGTCAATTTGTATATTACCCTCTTATTAACTAGGATACTTTTATCCGACTTCTTCTTGTAATAATATAGGTGGACATAGTGATAGTCATTTGTAATTCACATGGGTGGGATCATACTGTGCAGACTCTCTTCTTCACCAGGTTTTTTCATGGACTTGATCTCAAACATCATTTCTCTTCCCTGCAGGAAGATCTACTGCATTCTTTTAATGGAGGCACTGTTTTCCTGATTCCATACTGATAGACACTTACTCCTGATCTTTCGCTGCAGTGAACATCCTTGTACACTTAGTATGTCTTTGTGCCCTTCTTCAGGAGTCTGATCCCACCCTTCCTTTGGTCAAAGCTAATCTCCTAAAATTTGGTAAGAATATTATCTGTATCCTTTAAAATTATTAAGAATCATATGAAAAATAAAATCCAGAAAAATTATTAAGAAGTCAGTGATAGCCCTGATTGGTTTGGCTCAGTGGATAGAGCGTCGGCCTGGGCACTGAAGGGTCCCAGGTTCGATTCCGGTCAAGGGCATGTACCTTGGTTGCGGGCACATCCCCAGTGGGGGTGTGTGTAGAAGGCAGCTGATCGATGTTTCTCTCTCATCGATGTTTCTCTCTCATCGATGTTTCTCCCTTCCTCTCTGTAAAAAATCAACAAAATATATTTAAAAAAAAGAAAGAAGTCAATGGTAACGATACCCGAAGCCAGAGTTGCTCAATCGCCAATCCATTGGAGGTGTTAGAAATGGAGCACTACCCACGAGCTCTCCCACCATGTCTGACATGGCTCCCAGTATAGATAGTAACTACCCAAGAATAAGAGCAATTGGTTCATTTTGGTGTCACTTGGGCAGTGACATTCACTCAGATAATGGCATCTGTTACCTTCACTTGTGTAATGACAAAATGACAAATTAATAAATAATCCAACCCACCGTAGAAAATATCCTGGTTTTGGAGTTACACAGAATTACAAAATCAATACCTACTTAAGACATTTTTTTAAATGTTGACTACCTTCATGGAGTCACAGATCAAAGTCAGGAAAGACAAAGGAAGACAGGAACTGCCACAGACTGGAGGACACTAAGAAAATATAACAAATAAATGGAAGGTAGGATCCTGGATCATATCCTGGGACACTGGGGAAAAAAGACACTGGGGGAAAACTGGTGAAATTGGAATAAGCTTTGTAGTTTAGTTAATAATTTTGTACTAATGTTATCTCTTGCTTTGGATAATTATAGTTATGTACGTTGTTAACCTGAGAGAAACTGGGTAAAGCGTAAACAAACTATTTTATGAACTACTTTTGCAACTTCTGCAAGTCTATAATTATTTCAAAAGATTTTTAAAAATTGCATTGGAAAATTCCTCAGGAAGTTGTTACTTCAGAGAGAGAGAGATAATATTTCTCAACGATTCCAACAGAGCCAGCTTTTCCTCCAGCTTCAACACAGAGTACTCTTTCTTCCGTTGAGCAGCAGATAAAGTACAGCTGCTGGCTTGTGCTTTAGGAATATTTTGTACCAGAAATATATATCTCAAGATACAAGAATTAAACTTTGTACAGCAAAATGTTCATACTTTGAGAGGCCCATGGGAAGTGAGGCCAATTGAGACAAAGATTTATATTTCTCATCTTATATTTGGGCTAGAATATTTGCTTGTTGAATGGAATATTGAGCTAAGTTGACTAGTTGTCTAGATAATTTAGAATTGGGGAATTTTTTTCTCTTCCCATTACTTTTCTTTCTCTTTTTAAATTTTTTAAAAAATTGATTTTAGGGGGTGGGGGAGAGAGAGATGTGAGAAACATCGAAAGGCAGCCTCCTGCACCCCCACTCCTCACCCCCAATGTGCATGTGCCCTGATCTGGAATTGAACTAGCGACCTTTCGGTGCATGAGAAGACATCAGCCAGGGCTATTTTTCTTTCTTGTTAAGTACATACAGTTAAATTTGAATAAGTAAAATATAGAAAATCATGTGACTTCACTGTACTCCAATGGAGAAAGTAAAGAGGAACTTTGCTAAAAGGGTGACAGGAGAATTCATTCTTTGAGATTACCTCCTAAGTGATAATTAAAAGGATGTCCTTTCATTATTTAACCCATTATACCCTGTTTTATAATTACGTTCAGTAATCATCTACCACATGCTTGCCCATTCATCTATCTCTAGTCTAATACATAGCTCAACAAGGAAATGTCTTCCTTAGTTTATAGTTGAGGGAATGGAGGCTCAGACAAGCTAGTAACTGGCTGAATCTAGGCTTCAAACTCAGATTGGACTGTCTCCAAATTTCTATTTATATTGGTTAACTTTGCAACAAATTCTACACTTAATGAATTATGCCATTGTAAGATTTCAGTATATTTCTTTTGACATATTTGAACTATCCTGTTAATTTCAAGAGGATATGTGATATTTAATATGAAAATTATCATGTATAATTATATTTTCTCCAACATATAGAAATATATATGAAAATCCAAGGTCTTCTAAGTTACTAGGTTTTGTTAGTAACAGAATGTATTTAGTTAATAAATTATATATTTCATAAGTACATTAACTTAACTATATTAAGAGCCTAGAGTACCTTTTAGTAATGTATAGTACTTCAGTACACTAAATGTGTTTTTTAAAAGCCAGAAGAAAATATCAGTAATCTAAAGGAGTACCCAAAGTTTACTTTAAAAGTCTTGGGCCCTTTATTTATCATTCGGAATTACAGTGAAAAATTCATGATAATATCCTTGGCACAAAGTTACCCTTTCAAAGCAGAGATAAATCATCAGCTCCACTCTGATCTCATTGAGTCCTACTAAGACATTGAATTACGGATTTTGGGAATGGAAAATAGTATTCAGATGAGCTTTTATTCTGGAATGCAGATGCTCTATAATTGGATTGGTAGGCAAAGATCATCCCCTCGATAAAGAGAAAAAGAAAACTTTGTGGCTGTTGTTGCTTTCACCTTACAATTAAAAGCGACATAATTAGATACTGTACTTTAGCACCCTGTTATAAGATACAGGTTTAAACCTATCCCTTATGTCATGAAACCAACGAGTTTCATTCCCTGCTCCCAGCAGCCCTTTTCAGTGAAGCTGAAGTGCATTATGAGGGGTTCTGAGATGCTCTTTTGCCCGAGCAGACACTGTTCTCTCAAATTCTCTGATAAACAGAGCACATCAACACTCCTTATTTAAGTTTTCCAAACTACAGCATAACCTAGCTCAGTGGTCGGCAAACCGCGGCTCGCAAGCCACATGCGGCTCTGTGGCCCCTTGAGTGTGGCTCTTCCACAAAATACCACGTGCGGGCGCGCACGTACAGTGCAAAGTTG
>NW_006292908.1:2929599-2946684 GCF_000327345.1 Myotis davidii
TTTCAATCATTATACTGTTGATATTTGGCTCTGTTGACTAATGAGTTTGCCGCCCACTGACCTAGCTGACCATTGTTTCTTAAACGTTCCTGATCACAAGAACCATCCAGGTGCCAGTTTAAAATACCTTTTCCTAGGCATGTCATCTGCAAATTCTAATTTAATAGTTTGGGGTGGAGCCTGAGGACCTAAATTTTAGACAAATGTCACAGGTGAGCAGGCATATTTGAGGGACAAATTTTAAAAAATAAAGTATCTGTTACTCCTATGGAGTGTTATTAATGACAACTGGAAAGAGTAGGAACGTTGCTATTAGACAAATTTCAGGCTTCCTCATTTACAAATTTTTTAATTTCTCCTTCAATGTCTGTTTTAAAGGTAATCATAATATCTGTCTCTCAAATGTATTGTAAATATTAAATATGAAGGAGCTGGGCTCTTGCTACACATTGTGTGATCTGTGGACCAGTCAGTAGCAGTCACAAAAAGTAGTTAAAAATTTGAGACTCTCAGCTCCTGCCCCAGACCTGCTGAATGGCAATAGGCATTTTAAGAAGAAGGAAAAAGTAACTGTGTGTGGTGATGGATGTTCAATTTATTGTAGTGATCCTTCTGCAATATATACAAATATGGAATCATTATATTGTACATCCGAAACTAATATAAAATGTCAATTATATGTCAATAAAGGGGGAATAAAAGCAAATTAAGTCTCCTTCCCCAAATGAAGATGCCTGGATGATTCATATGCACATTAAAGTTGGCCAAGCGCTGACCTGGTCAATGAGGAAGTATACAGGAAGGAAGTGCTGGGTTCTTTCCTTTTCATTATATTCACTGCACTAATACTTTCAATTCAACTGGGACTCATTGACTGTCACCACCATTTCTCACTGTTGGTTTAAACCCATCAGGTCCACTTCCAGCCCTTGCACAGTGGAAAGGCATTCACGAATAAACAGATGCATGGGCTGGAGGTTAAGCTACTGCAAAAGGTAACTGAGGATTTCATGTTCAGGGGTGAAGATGATAATGCACATTTTTTAGTCGTCTCTAATGATTATTTCTGAACTGGTATGTGCCTTGCTAATACTTTCCTACATAGCTTTCATACCATTTAGCAGTTGATACTAGCAGGAGAGGCCTACAGCTAATAACTAAACTGGTCACTGCTTGAACAAAAATTTGAGGAAGGTTTCATAAAGACCTTGAGGTTTTTTGTTTTGTTTTTTTTTATCTTGTTTTGTTTTCACTTTGAGAGTTTATTATTGAGCTCTACAGAGTCTGGAGAGGAGAATTAGGTAGAACCTGTCTTACTGCATCAAAGACATTTTCAGTAATTGCTTGCATTGAGATGTACAGTACATGTTAGTACATGACAAATGAAAATGAAGACTATATTTTAAACGCTGGGGGTGCACTCAGGAAACCATGAAAAAAATCCTGGCTGCTGCATTAATATTTTAGCCGGAGTGCTTTTATTAAAACAGCAAATACATTTTGTTTGATGTTTAAAAGTAAATATTTATTTTGGGAAATAGGAATTATAATTCTAATTTAAACTTTAGAATTTTAATCTAATTCTCAGATTTTATTATCCTTATTATTTCATTGAATTCTCACTTTGACAGATATTCCACAAAAATGTCTGGTGTTTCTTAAAAAGTGTGCTCCCCAGAAGGACTTATTGAAATCTGGTGTTTGTAAGTGTTCCACTGCTATCAGCGTGACTAGGTACTTGATATTAATAAAGGGAAGAAAGCAAAAGGAAGTCAGACATTGCAAGCATGGTTACCTGGGAAGCTTCACCAGGAATCTATAGCTTCACACAACATTGTTCCTCCAAGGGCATGAACACCCCGCTTCCCGTATCCAGTACTGGATTGTTGGAGGCAGACGGGAGAGATAGGCATGTGTGCAGTAGAAGTCAGGGTGGCACAGGGGAGGTGTGTGCCTGAAGTCTAGTCTGGAGAACAATGGATTGCCTGGGGGGTGGACCCCACCAGAAGCACGTGAAATCTTGGAACGTTAATTGGTTAAAGAAGCTCTTGGTTGAAATTTCCGAAGAGTTCCCTCTCTCTTGTTCTCTCTCGCTCCATGACCTGCATTCGCCTGTGCATTCACCCATTCTTTCTCCATAGCCATGAGGCCTTAGCATGGTTGTGCAGACTCCACACGCAGGATGTTTGACTGGACTGGACTTTAATTTGGAGCAGAAACTATGGGCAGTGGCCTTTATTCTGGCCCCAGTGAAGACAAGATTGGACTTCTTCTATGATGGGACGGCTGGAAAGGGGACATTGGAAAGCCAGGGGTTTATTTCCACCTGAATAACTATTAGCCATCCTCCCATGCATGTCTCAGGAAATTCTTTCCCTCGAGACAACGCAAGAACTCTATCATGGATCTGTTCCTTATACAAATACTTGTTTTGATTTTTCTTTTTAAATTGGTGAACACCTATTCTCAGAGGCTTCTGATTACACTGTGTTCTGCAGCTAAGTCCGCAGCCTGACTCCAACCACAGCCACACCTCTCCCGTTTTCTGGGCTCTTGGAGAAGGTGGTAAGGTGTGTTCTCTTTTATTATTCCTAACTTCTTGGGGAAAGATATGAGTCGTGAGAGAGTAGAGCACCAAGTTGGGTATGCCTGGAATTCCACACAGTAGGTCTTTGAATTTACTGACCATTCTTTGCCATATTGTGGAGAAAAAGCTTACTCATCTCCATTTCAATGAGATAGGTGCAGCAAAGGAAATAAGACATGCCTTGTTTGATTTTGAGAAAGTAAAGAAGGAGGAAGCTTCTTTCACTAAAATCAATGGGTCATTGAAGAATTAGGGCTTTAAGAAAAGGACTTTGTATCTAAACTCACAATATAAACCATCCTTCATGTTATGGGTTGAATTGTGTTGAATTTATATGTTGAAGTCCTAACCCCCAGTACATCAGAATGTAGCCTTATTTGGAGATACGGTTTTTACCGAATTAA
Organism: Myotis davidii; assembly: GCF_000327345.1. Classification (NCBI taxonomy): domain Eukaryota; kingdom Metazoa; phylum Chordata; class Mammalia; order Chiroptera; family Vespertilionidae; genus Myotis; species Myotis davidii. Next base: position 2,932,591 of record NW_006292908.1, read on the forward strand.
CCAAGTTAAAAAGTCACTAAGTAGGTGTTTAATCCAATATGACTAGTGTCCTTATAAGGAAAGGCGATTTCAACACAGACACTCGTAGAGGGCGGATGATGTGAAGACAGCCATCTACAAGTCAAGAAAAGGTGCCTGGAACAGATCCTTCCCTCACAGAAGGAACTAAACCTTGCTGGCATTGATTTTGGGATTCTAGCCTCAAAAACTAGACAATAGCCCTACCTGGTTTGGCTCAGTGGATAGAGCTTTGGCTTGCCAACTGAAGGGTCCTGGGTTCGATTCTGGTCAAGGGCACATGCTGAGGTGCAGGCTTGATCCCCAGTTGTGGGCGTGCAGGAGGCAGCCAGTTGATAATTCTCTGTCATCATTGATGTTTATCTCTCCCTCTCTGAAATCAATAAAAATATATTAAAAAACAAAACTAGACAATAAATTTGTGTGAGCCACAGTTTGTAATACTCTGATATGGCAGTCCTAGTGAAAAAATGTACTTCATGAGTCATTGGGAAGGGAAAACAGCAGTGGATGTTGTATCTGTCAGGATTAGGGCAGCTAAGCTATCTATTATGTGCTTAGAGTATTAAAAAAGTACAAGACTACCGATTTAGTTTTTTCTCTCTCTATTTTAACCTCGTCTTGTTGTTAGATTGATGATAATAACTGTGTATACATTATTGTTATATTGCCACAGTTCAGGAATGCTTTCACCTGTATAATTTCGTTGTCAGTATGAAGTAGTTTCTCATTCATTAACTCTGCTGATCTTCAAAGAAAACTTGGGCCAGACAGGAGCTTTTCAGATCACCCTCAAGAGTGGGGCCAAGTACCAGGACAGAAACACCCCTATTACCTTCCGTCTATGACCTCTGCTGATGTCCCCATATCCTTATGGACCTGGGTGGGATTTTATTCCCCAATCAAGAATAATTGTGGCAGATAACAATAGAAAGCAGAAAGTACCTATTCTGGATTGTGCAGAAATTGGTTATCTGGTGAATCAGGGAAGAGGTGGAACTAAGGCCAACCTTACAAGGAGAAGGTGAAATCCGAGGAGCACATCACAGATGTCACATCCTTCCAATATCTCCAAGTCCTGCCCAAATGCCTGAAATTCCCACTCCTGGGAAAGGTTCTTGTAGAGGACCCTTATCTACACAGAAGTCACTGGGATTTCTGAAATGTATAATTTGTACTGGTTTTTATGTCACACAGGAGGTGGCAAACTTTTTCTCTAAGGGCCCGATAAATATCAAAGCTTTTCAGACATAAGGTTTCTTGGTGTGTCTCACAACTATTCAGGGTTGCTGTTCTAAGTGAAAGCCGTCACAGCCAGCACATAAACATGGCAGTGGCTGTGCTCTGATCAAGTTTTATACTAGTAGACACTGAAATGTAAATTTCATGTAATTTTTATGGGCCAAAAATTATCCCCCCCCCACAACCATTTAAAAATATAAAAATCATTCTAAACTCATGGGTGCTACAAAAACAATCTGTAGGCTGGATCTGGCTCATGGGTCCTGCTTTGCCAACCTCTGATATAACATAGTTCTCCACCAAACAGTGGAAACCCGTGAATTCATATTTGAAATAATTCTTAAAGGTCATCTAGTTCGATGACTTTGAGGGGGAAACTGTTTAGAAGCAGTAGGGACATTTCTTCAAATAGAACTATGAAAGGGCGGGGACTGCGCCCTCCATCTTACCCTGGGTCTTCCATTTTTGGGCAGAGCCATGTGCTCGGCAAGGGTTATTACCGGAAGAAGCCTCTGCTAGCCATACCCAGGATTTCTCTGGACTAACCAATGATAATCAAGGGAAGTGCACGCCATCACTATGACCACATCCTGTGTAATGAGACACCGACTCACGCCTGGCCAATCGGTGGGGCCCAAAGTCCCCTCTTCCGCCCTTACTCCACCCCCCTATAAAACTCCTTGTCCCATCAGGCTTCGCTCTCTCGGCCACTTGGCTTGCCGTTGTGTCGGTGAGTGTGGTGGACGGGGAGCTCAAGCTAGCTTGAAATGAAAGACTCTTTGCTTTTGCATCGGACTGGCTGGCTCCCTGGTGGGCTCTTGGGAATCTTGAAATCTGGGCACAACAAACTACTCAGTACATCCCCCCAAAACAGAAGCTGCTCCAGTTGAATGGGTGCAGGATGGGAGGCAGGCCGAGAGTAGCTCTTGCTTTGCTCTTCTGGGCTTGAAATACTTTTCCAGAATCCACACAACAGTCTTAAAATCACTAATTTATAGTCTAAAACCACAGATTTTCAAGGAGTAGTCCAAGATGTCATAGCTACTTAGAGGACAAATGGAGACTATAATGCAGGTCTATTGATCTGTTTATGAAATAGGATATGAAGTCTTTCTCAGCTCTATTACGAATCCTGCTACATTGTTTAATTGCTAAGTAACTATGCTCCTATTGCCCTCCCCCTTTTTATTAACTTTTAATTGTGAAATAATTTTAGACCTACAGAAAAGTTGTAAAAATAGTAGCTAGTATACTCATATATATAGTAAGAAGAACTCTCCTGTATGCTTTCCCCAGATACATTAATTTTTAAAATATATGTTTTTATTGATTTCAGAGAGGAAGGGAGATGGAGAGAGAAAGATAGAAGCATCAGTGATGAGAGAGAATCATTGATTGGCTGCCTCCTACATGCCCCCTACTTGGGATCAAGCCTGCAACCCAGGCATGTGCCCCGACTAGAATCGAATCATGACATCCTGGTTCATAGGTTGATGCTCAACCACTGAGCCATACCAGCCAGGCTATTAATTTTTAACATTTTGCCATGTACATATATACACACATTATTTTTTCTGAACTATTTGAGTAGGTTCCATGTATCATGCCCTTTACACTTTAATATTTGGGTGTGTATCTCCTCAATTTTATCACTCATTTTGGCATATAATTTTGCAGCCATAAGCCTTTTTTTAATTGCAATTTAACCATCAAGTTTATATCTTTTCCTAGTCTTAATTCTTTCCAATATAGTACCTATTTATTTATTTTTTGTATGCTATTGATTTTCAAATATTTTTTTGTCTATGATTCTCTCATTGTACCTGGCTAAGTAGTGAGAGTTTCCCAATTCCTTGTCTTCCTCATGGCTTTTCCCCCTGCTGTTCCCTGTACCTTATCTCTACATTTCTGGTAAGGAGTGGCCATAAGTGAATCATAGCTTTGCTCGACACTATGGCCTCAAATTTACCCACCCAGAGCTCAGCAGTTATCTTTTTAATCCCTCATAATTACCCCTATATTCATATCACAATAGAGCACTGGTCATTTGGTTACTTTTATTTCTGATGTTTATTTTTATTTTGAGTTTAGAGTGGTCTGAGTAACTAAGGGAAATATCACTAGTAGAAGTACGCAATTCATGCATATCAATATTGATTCCAAACAGTTTTGCTTTCTCTCGTGTTTTTGTGCAGTTTACTCGGGAATTTGCTGAGAAGACCTGAGTTCATGTTCCAGTTCTGCTATTTATCAGATGGGTTATATTGGCCAACCACCTAATTTTCCACGACCACATCTAAAATGATACCTAACCTCTCTGTCCTGCAAAGACTTGCCTTGTATCCACCAGGGGTTTTTTTGAGGATAAAATGATAAAGTATATGTGAAAGAGCTTTTTAAGAAACAGCTGAGTATTTCAGAACAGTATATAGTTCAAGTATTCAAAGTTGGAAGGGGTCATAGACATTATCCAGTCCAACGGGGTCATTTTACAGATGAGGGAGCTAAAAACCAGAAAGATTAAAACACTTGTTCACAGTCAGTGAGCTGTTTGGCAGAACCAGGTTTCCTGGTTCCTAAACCAGTGCTTTTCGAGTCTCAGCAAACTGTCTTCCTAGACAGAGTCTACCTCTGAGGCTGCTCTCCTTCATCCTCCCACAGGATGCTGTGATGTGAAAACACAACCCAAAGAGTCAAATATTTTAAAAGTACCAATTGTGTAGAGTTTAAATAAATAGGCAAGTTTCTATCTCTCTCCCCCCCTCTCCCTTCCTCTCTGAATTCAATAATAAAAATATATTAAAAAAACAAACAAACAAAAAACATTGGACAACATGAGAAGAAAATGGGCAAAATATTTGAACAGGTACTTCACAAAAAAAAAGATGCTTAACATCAGCAGTCACTGGGGAAATGCCACTTAAAACCACTACACACCCATTATAAACACTAAACTTCTAATGACTGACTATACCAAGAGTAGATGAAGATGTAGAGCAACTGGAATTCTCACACATTGTTCATGGGAATACAAAATGGCAGGATGACTTTTGGAAAGCTGCGGGGCAGGTTCTTAAACTGTTAAACATAACGCCCATGTGTTATTCCATTCCTAGATATTTACCCTAGAGAAATGAAAACATATACCCACATAAAGGCTTGTATGTGAAAGCTCCGATCAGTTTTATTTTTCATCGTCAAAAGTTGGAAACAACACAAATGTCCATTAAAAATGACTGGATAAAGAAATTGTGATACATCCACATGGTGGAATACTATTCAGCAATAAAAAAAAAAATGGATGATTGATGTTCACCACAGCATGGATGCATCTTAAAAGGAGTAGCTGAGGGAAAGAAGCCAGACAAATAAGAGCACATACCAGATAACACCATTTATATAAAGTCCCAGGATATGTTAATTAATCTGTAATGACAGAAAGTAAACCATCGGTGCTCTGAGGAAGGGGGTGGAAGCAGGGAGGGATTACAAAGAGGCAAAGAAGACTTTTGAGGCTGATGGAAATGATCATTATCTTGACTGCGGGATGTGCAAATTCTAGCTGCTAGGTGTGTGTGGTTTGGTGCATTTTTATTACACTCAGTCAGACGGAGGGGAAACACCTTGCGAAACCTAACACTTTAGGACATTTGCTTTTAGGCTCTTTTCCTGGCCGCATTCCAGGGGAGGCAATTTTTGTGACTTAGGAGGCATACTGGTATACCAAGGAATGTTCTGTTTGGGAAATTGTATCGTGGGTTTTATGCAGCCTACAGTTAACGAAAACTACAGTTGACAGTTGAAAGAATGACACTGCGTGGTAAAGTGCCTATCATCAGATCTTGGTGGTAGGAGGCTTACTTATTCAGATATGAGTCTTACTCAGTGACACATGACGGGCTATTGTGTGTCTTTGAAGGAGAGCGGGAATGGCGTTTTGATCAGGTACAATGAACCCTGAGCTGGAGGCGGTGATGCCAGAGTGGGTGGATCTATAAATGCTCAAATTATATATCAGCTCCATAAGTCCTATTAAAGAAAGAGGGGAATTAAATTACTACTTAATTAGGTTCATTTACCAACTGTAGATCCAGCCCTCCCAATACTATCTTGTTCAAACTCTTTTGTGGCTTTCAAACCTTCATAAAGTCATAGACTCTTTAATCACACAAAATCCCGCTCACAATACCATCCTAATGTAGATTAACAAGATGAAACTTAGGACCACATATTTATTTTATAAGGTTATATTTTAAGTTCTTATCAATAAGTGCAATGTAACTAGAGAATAGTAACCTAATAGTTGCCCTGTAGGTTTTGTGGACAACGCTTGCTGATTTATCAACCTCAGTATCCATTTCTGTATCTTGTTTGGTTTGCAGAGTTTTCAGAAATTCCACATTCATAAAGATAAGCAATTTCAATTGGTATATGTTTTAAAATCAGTGCCCATTGTAAACTGAATATACTCTTCAATTAAACTGACCCAGAAGCTTGAGGGAACGTTAATAAATGTTTGCCTCTAAGAGGAATCATTAATATCAAATAACTGCTTTCATCTCTTACCAAAAAAGGCAGGCAAGAAGCACTGAAAATATTCAGTAAGTGTTAAAATGATTTAATATGAACATATCACAACTTAATCTGCTGTGCATTTACTTGTTATTGCACAACTTTTACTCCATGGTAAGCACACAGAATGTAGACGTACCTCTCCTGATATTTCACAATAGTGCATACATGTTGTAACAGTGTTTTTACTTATACAATTTTATGTGTTCAGACATGTGAAGCTCTAAGTGAAAACTGAATAGAGAAAAAGCTGAGTCAGAACCAAGGAACAAACTCAATAGCCAGTGAAACAATACAAGTTCAAGTATCTAATCCAGGTCAAGATGAAGGGGTTTTGTAGATGCAATTAATGTCCCTGATTAGTTGGCTTTGAGTTCATCGAAAGGGAGATTATCCTTGGTGGCATGACTTAACCAGGTGCACCCTCTAAAAGAAGGTCTAGCTAAACCGGTTTGGCTCAGTGGATAGAGCGTCGGCCTGCGGACTGAGGGTTCCCGGGTTCGATTCTGGTCAAGGGCATGTACCTTGGTTGCAGGCACATCCCCAGTAGGAGGTGTGCAGGAGGCAGCTGGTCAATGTTTCTATCTCTCTATCCCTCTCCCTTCCTCTCTGTAAAAAAAAAATCAATAAAAAATATTTAAAAATAAAATAAAATAAAAGAAGGTCTAGAGATCAGAAGCAGAAGCCAGAGACTCTTCCGTGGTTCTTAAATAAATCGGCCAACCTAAGTTCTACAGCTACATGGACAGAATACTGCTACCACGCACCTGAGCTTGGAAGAAGAACCAGCCTCAGACAGACCCTGTCCTCAGGCAACGCTTGAATTCGCCAAGAGCAGAGGACCCAGTTAAGCTGCGCCCCATGGCAACTGTGTGATAACGACTGTGTGTTCTTTTCAGAGGCTACCTTTGTGGTAATGTGTTATCCAGTAAGAGAAAATGAATGCAGGTGCTTTATTCCCAAGCAAATAAGTACTGTGAACTCTTTAGGGCTATCATTCAGTGTTAAAAATTCTTTAAGCTCAAAGAGCTGTAGCTGAAAGGAATTTCAGATCAGAAAACTCAGGTAAGCTAAAGAAAACACAATATGAAGAGTCATTCAAAATTATATAGTAAGAATCTGAGGAAGGTAGTAAGTAACATCCTAAGCTCCATGCAAATATGAGTTAAGCCAACTCTAGATGGCCTCCAATGAATGAAAAGTTGATTTATAACATAATTGACTGTGTTTTACTATCATTAAAAATTTTTAGCTTATAGACTTGAAAATATATATGAGTTATAAAGGAAAAAATATATATAACTTTATAGTGGAGGAGCTTGCCAGACACCACCTTAACCCAGTGACCAAAGTTAACATCACCAGTAATGGGGGCACACTGGAATCCTGTGTCAGGGAACAGGATGCAATGAGAAGAACACAGCATCGCTTCTGCAATGTCCCTGCCCAAGATGCACCTTACCTAAATTTAATTATGAGGAAACATCAGACAAACCCCAATTGCAGGACATTTTACAAAATAACCAACCTCTTCTGCGGCCAACCTAAGTTGAGATTTCTCTCCAGAAGCTTCAAGGTCATGAAAAATCAACAAAACACTGAAGAATGTTCCACAGTTGAAGGAGACTAAAAAGATACGATAGCCAAGTACCCTGATGATTTTGGACTAGCTGCTTTTGTGATAAAGAACACTGCTGGGAGAAGTGGCAGAATTTGAATGGGAGTCTGAGGGGTATGGTCATAGATCAATGTTAGTTTCTCGATTTTCATGGTTGTCTGGCAGTTCTAGAGGAGAAGGTCCTCGTTTGTAACAATTACACATTCAAGTATTTGGGGTTATAGGACATCATATTAGCAATTTACTTTCAAATAGTGAGGCCCACCTGGTGAAGCATTTGACATGTAATCAATTGAAGGGCTTTGTCTGATTAAGATACAGTGAAAAGGTACCATAAGAACCTAAGAAGGGGGTTGTCTGATCAAAATGATAGAGAAAACATCAGGGAGTGTGGGCTGAAAACTCTAGTGATTATATTATCACTAGAGGCCTGATACACAAAGTTTGTGCAAGGGGCTTGGCCCTCGCAGCCCTGGCTTCATCCGGAAAGTCGTCCGGATGGTCGGTCATTCTGCTATTCGGTTGGCTGTCCAGTCTAATTAGCATATTATGCTTTTTTAGTTCAAGGAAGAGAAGTCAGTAGTTTGGGTATTGTGCTGCTTCTATGGGGGTGAAAATGACATATGGCTTGATCTGCCTCTGGTTATGAAGAGAACTTTAAAGGAATATTAAAATTTGACAGTGTGATTATCTCTTTTATTACTACAAAACAATTATTTCAGCAGGGATATGCAAAAATTCCACCTGCAAGGACCGCCGCCCCCCCCCCCCCCGCAACAATTCATGTGAATTTTGAATGATTAAACAGCACATACTCTAAAATGAGATTTCTCGGGCAAAGAAAATTCACATTCTCATGATGTTAACAAGAGGTTCACATTCCAAAGAATGTTCAGAGATTATTCCCTTATCTCATCTGTTCCATGATAAAGTAAGGTTAGGCAAAAATGAGACCAGAATAAAATTATATTTCTTTCAAATCAAATTACTGACTTTCCTTGTGTTCCCCTCTACCCCTGCAATACACACCCCATGGAAATATCAAAACCTTCTTCACTTTATAGAAAAACTATAAGTCTGGTGCACGAAATTTTGTGCACTGGGCAGGGGTCCCTCAGCCCAGCCTGCACCCTTTCTTAGTCTGGGAGCCCTCAGGGGATGTCCCACTGACAGCATAGGATGAGCAGGCTGCAGTCAGACATCCTTAGCAGAGGCAGGAGAGGCTCCCGCCACCGCCCCTGCGCTGGCAGCCACCAGCCCAGCTTGTGGCTGAGCGGAACTCCCCCTCTGAGAGTGCACTGACCACCAGGGGGCAGCTCCTGTGTTAAGCGTCTGCCCCCTGGTGGTCAGATGCTCATAGCGACTGGGTCATTCTGCTGTTAGGGTCAATTTGAATATTACCCTTTTATTATATAGCATTACATCAGTATCTTATCCTTCTATCATATTAGACAATTCAGATCTTATAATCTAGTCATTATTCTAAATTTTGGATTAATTCATTTGAATATTTTCCAAACTTCTCATAAAAAACACACATGTTAACATGGTTTTGAAACATAATACTTAAAATGACAATTTTCAGCACTCACATGATATACTACTAGAAGGTAATGTGTCTTTCTATTCTTGTTTTTAAACAGAGAGGGGTTTTGTTTGTTGTTTTAGCCACTTCCTCTCTTCTCTTCCTCTTTGACATTTTGCTGCCTCCCTTGTCTATTTATTCTTGATTATTCTTAATATATCCTTGATTATTCTTGGCCATGTTATAAAGACTAAGAGTAAAAACCAGGTCCACAGAGCTGGGTGGGGGGCAAGGAAGAGATTCTATGTAATCTGATCCTAATAAAGCAGTTTAGTCGATTAACTTTTGGGGTTCAGTAACAAGCCCAATAAGCGCTCACACTTTATGATAACCTCTGGCCTAGACTTTCTCTTTGATAAAGAAGTTATTTTGGACATTATCTTTCTTTTTTATTTTTAAGTATTTTTTTTTTTTATTGATTTCAGACAGGAAGGGAGCGGGAAAGAGATAGAAACATCAATGATGAGAGAGAATCCTGGATTGGCTGCCCCCTGCATGCCCCCTATAGGGGATCCAGCCCGCAACCCAGGCATGTGCCCTTGACTGGAATAGAACCTGGGACCCTTCAGTCAGCAGGCCGACGCTCTATCCACTGAGCCAAACCGGCTAGGGCTGGACATTACATTATCTTTCTTACTCCTTTTCTTATTTCTCAATTGAATTCATAACTCAAGAATGATAGAGGGGTGCTCGGCCTTGGGCCCCTCAAGACTTGAAAAGTAGCCAATGAATGTTTGTTTTTTTTTTTCATCTGGAGAACTGCTATAGGGTGTCTATAGTAGGATGACCTTGCCAATGTTGCCTAAGCCATGCTGGCATCTCAGGGTGGGAGTTAGCTCCTATGGTTAAATCTTGTAAGTAGGCGACACTGCCAAAGGAGAGCATGCAGAATGGAAGACAAGGTATCTAAGGGTAGAACCTCAAAGAACACCATCATTTGAGGAACTATCCAAGGAAGAATATACATGAAGGCAACTGGAAAGTAACAGATAGGAGAATCAGAAGCATTTGATGTTTCATAAGTCAAAGAAGGAAAGAAGTTCAAGAAGTAAGGCATCACCTGAGGTGAATATTAATTTTATTACATAGGAAGAAAGGATATGCAAATTAGGGCACTTTTTCTCAAACTTGAGAAAATACATACTCCTTTTACAAGGAAAAAATCACTAAGGACTACCACCCCTCCATGCTGAGTTAAATTATTGTTCTAATGTTACTTAAACATGTGAAAATATGAAACTTGTTTCAACCTCATTATACTTCTGGTTTTTATGTAATTAAAAATTAAACAAATTTATGTTAAAAACAAGTAAATTATCAAATAAATAGTCATCAAATTAAGTAAATTTACTATTCGGACTGGTCCCCCCAAGAAGCCAAATCACTCATCCCAAAGTGAATATGGTACAAATTGCCACTAGTCAGATAGTTTATTCTTGTTTTTCAAAAATTTTGTGAAATATATATCATGAAAGACTTAACACAAAATGAGACTCTATTTCTAAACAATTATTCCTGAGTTTGTATATTTACCTGCACTTATATATTTGTCTTTGACTTCAAATAAGTTGACTCCTCCCCATATTCTATGAAATTTTATATACACATGTATATCTCAATGTCTTTTTAAACATTTTTTTACCTATTTTTATTGATTTCAGAGAGGAAATGAGAGGGAGAAGAGATAGAAAAATCAATGACGAAAGACAATCATTGATTGGCTGCCTTCTGCACACCCCACACTGGGGATTGAGTCCACAATCCAGGCATGTGCCCTTGACCAGGAATCGAACTGTGATCTCCTGGTTCATTGGTCAATGCTCAACCACTGAGCCACACCAGGCAGGCTGTCTCTCAGTTTTTTAATACTGACACTGAATTCAAATTTTCTTAAAGACATGATTGAGGATCCCGTGATTGCCAACTTGTGACCTTGGACCACCTTTTCTTGGCCATTTAGCCTGTTAAATGGTGTTTTAGGGCCTCGAAACCTAAAGATCGTTTTCTTTCTACTGGTAGAAGTGTGTTTCCTATTTTAGGAAGTTAGATCAAATAAGCTTCTCCCCATGTTTAATCCTGAATACTTTAATCCTAAATACTTGACTATGGCTAATGTAACAACTAGCAGAAAATTAAAAAAAAAATGTATCAGACACTGTCTTTGGAAATAATTTCCTTTTGGTTCAAAATGCGCCTCTCCTTGTTTTCTCTTGCCTTTCAGGTAATTAACTCTTCTCAGTTTGAACTATGCAGGGTAAGAGTCTCTGTAGTCACTCCAAGTGAAAGGCAATTAAAAAAAAATCTTTATTTATACTGCAGGTTCTTGAAAGTGTCATCCGGCCTCCTGACATGCCACACCAGCGGCGTTTCGTCTTAGCTGGGAATTAGGTGAACAGTAGTTGGGCCAACTCAGTGAATCATACAACCTGCTAAATGGAGCTGGAAACGTTTTGTGGCTGTGCCCTTATTCCGGTGTAAGGTCTTGATACCTTCTGACCACACTGTTTGAAAAAAGTAAGTTTTCCAACATTTAAGTCCTTCTTTCATTTAGTATCTTATCACACTCAAAATTTCAAATGCAGGTTATATATTTGTCAAAATATACGGATCTCAAAAACAGCCATTATCTCCCAACAGTTCCTGAATTTGTCTTATTTTTCTCAATAAAAAATCCAAATGAACACTTACTTTTCTTGAAAACCACGTTTTCGTTAACGGCTTAGCCTCAAATTGACTTGGTAAACAATAAAAAGAAAAATATTTTTTGAAAACAAGAGTCTTCCAGGGGCGACAGTTGGTGTTTCAGCACCTGCTTTACACCTGGGAGGCCCAGATCAGAGCTGGTTAAGTCTCTATTGTTTGTTTAATGGACCAGATTTCAAACAAGTAATTCCCTCTTGTCTTCCACTTTTTCCAAACAGTGAGGCCAGCGAGACCTTTCCCACTGCAACGGAGATAAAACTGAAAAATGTTGTCACAACTGTACTGAGAAAAACAGTGTTGCTATTCTTCTTGGAGGAGTGATGTAAAATGCAGTTCTCCAGAATTACCAAAGTTTATTATTTGTCCAGTATTTTAAGGGAAACAAAGGGACCTATCTCAGGTATTTAGCATCTGTTCTCAGTACCTTTAGGCTCTCAATCTAGTTCCTGAATTTAATCAGTTTTCTTCTTTTATTGAGAGAATAAGTAAGTGGTGTTTTGTCTGTTTGTTTCTTCCTTTTGCTACGTTGCTTTATGGCATCATAGCAGAAAAATTCAAGTGTGACCTAAAAAGCTTTCAAGATGTCTAAATGAGATTTTTCTTAACAGAGGAAACATTGAACTAGATCTACTAGGATTTAGCAAATGAAATCTGGTAGTAGGAGTCAAAGTAATTACCTTAAATTGGTGATTTATTTATTTAAACATGCTTTTATACTCACTGTATCATTTGATCTATATCCTTGGCAGACATAGCTTGGAAAGGTAAACATTTCCAAAAGTATATCTTTTCCCACCTATTGCCTCAATTACCATTTCTACCTAGATGTTTGCTTGTGTACCCTTTAGTTTTAATCAGGTGTAATAATCAAAGCCCTTTTTCTTACAGAGGGTTTGCCATCTAAACTTCAATCTCCTATTTCTCAGACTTTTACTCTTTCATCTGAGCCTTAATGTAGGTGTTCCTTAAGATTCAGTTATTGGTTCTTTTTTCTTTTCTTCTTCTTCTCTCTTTTTTTTTCTCCTTCAACTGTCACTTTCACAAGGTGCCTTCGGAGGTGCACAGGTAGATGCTCAACCACTGAGCCAGACTGGTTGGACTGCATCAGTTTCTAATCAACTTGGCATTATTCATTAAAAGTCACTTATGAATGCGTGTGCAGGTCCAAATAAATTCCACACAGACTCCTACAAGTTTGTGACAATGGGTTAACTTTCAACATAAGGGAGTGTTTACCAAGCCAAAGGCCACTTATACTTGCCAAAGGCCATTAGTCGAGGGAGTCCAAATTAGGAGAAGATCCTGAAATTTGGTAAATTCTAGACGGATTCAGGGATTCTGGTCTTTTTAAGAATTTTGAGGTAAACCACGTACAGCTGGAGTTAAAGTTCCAAGTTGTCATTTTCCTACACACATTCAGTCTTACCAAGTCCTAGGCCAGTGATGGCGAACCTTTTGAGCTCGGCGTGCTAGCATTTTGAAAAACCCTAACTTAATTCTGGTGCCGTGTCACATATAGAAATCTTTTGATATTTGCAACCATAGTAAAACAAAGACTTATATTTTTGATATTTATTTTATATATTTAAATGCCATTTAACAAAGAAAAATCAACCAAAAAAATGAGTTCGCGTGTCACCTCTGACACACATGTGTCATAGGTTCGTCATCACTGTCTAGGTCAGGAGGACCATCAGTCAGGCTTTGCAGGGTAGTGATACTAAAGCAGTGGTTCTCAACCTTCCTAACGCCGCGACCCTTTAATACAGTTCCTCATGTTGGGGTGACCCCCAACCATAAAATTATTTCCGTTGCTACTTCATAACTGTAACTTTGCTACTGTTATGAATCGTCATGTAAATATCTGATATGCAGGATGTATTTTCGTTGTTAGAAATTGAACATAATTAAAGCATAGTGATTCATCACAAAAACAATATGTAATTATATATGTGTTTCCCGATGGTCTTAGGCGACCCCTGTGAAAGGGTCGTTCAACTGCCAAAGGGGTCGCGACCCACAGGTTGAGAACCGCTGTACTAAGGGGACACTGACTCACTCCTTCCACCCGGCTGGCTGGCAAGCTCGGATGCAGAGACAAGAAAGGGCATCTGTTACCCCGTTCAATGAACAATCGAATTAGTGAATATAAAATATGAGACATATCTTGTTCGTTGTTCAGTAATTGACAAGCAAGCGCGGGTAAAACCACCCGGTGGGAGCTGAGCCCTCTTTGAAGCACCGGCAGCCGCATCACCTCTGACATCCCTCCACCGGGGACTCCGAGCCGACCCGCTTTCCGGGATCCGCGCGCGGGGCGGGGCAAGAGCCGGAAGGGCGCGGCCGGGGGCGGAGC
>NW_006292908.1:2947284-2951461 GCF_000327345.1 Myotis davidii
TGGGCGCGGGGAGTCTAGCTGAGAGCTGGGGTGTCCTAGGGAAGCGGCACCGGCCGGCTGGCCTGGTGGTCGAGGTGCCTGAGCCCTGGGGTGCGAACTCAGCCCGGTGCAGTGAGAGCCCAGAGCCGGGCGTTCGCGGTTGCAGGTGTTGGAGACGGTGGTTGGCGAGGAAAGGGTTCCTCTGGCGGCGATGACCCGCCGCTGAAGGGTTAAAAGGAGGTGCAACTCATCGAAACTGTAAACCCCAGTCACGGTTGGCTCCGTTCCCAGCCGTCGCAGACGCATCCCCGCCAGCGTTGAATCATGCACACGTGCAGGAACGAGCCGCCGGGCAGCGGGGCTTCGGCCACCTGGTGGGTCCCGGCCAGTGTCCTGTCAGGTGCTTGCAGCCCTTTCGGTGGGTGTCGCAGGACTTGCACCCGTTTGAAAACTAAGCACTGTTCTAAGCAGTGAGACTCCTAGACCCCAATTAGCCTCCCGGGGGATGGGGGACATGTGTCAATGTCTGGGGACGTTTTTGATGGTCACCCCTTGGAAGGGGCAGCGACCGGCATCTAGTGGGTCGAGGCGAGGGATGCTGCTAGCTCTTCTACAGCACGCAGGGTGCGCCCCAGGAACACTGGCGCCACGGTTGAGAGACCCGGGTGTGAATGATGAAGGTTTTCAGCTGGATGTGGTCCTGCTGTCCATGTCATTAGTTTGGATGACCCAGGGAGATCAGGAAGATGCCTGTGGCTGTTGATACCAGTGGAATTTTCTTATCAACACATTGACTCACATTTCTTTATGAGTCTTCCCACTTCCAGGACAAAGTGGGAGCATGTTCTGTTCAGTGGCTTTGCAGGCTGTGTTTGTGGGCTGATTGAATCATTTTTCCAGGAAATAATATTTGGGTGTTACAACCAGTTGTCAGCCATTTAGCCGTTAGAATAATATTTTGAAGGGTTTGCTTTCTTCTGACCTCGAGTTGGTTAATCTAGTACCCCTGGGAAAACATATTAAAGTGTATGTGTATATGAATTGCAAATACTCGTAAGTAGATTTAAAAGGTTAAAAAAATACGCATGTGAATGGGTATATACATACGTGCATATACAAGAATGTGATCACTACTGGGATCACATGTAAATATGAATGTATATTTCTGATAGTTGCTCAAGTATATGGATGAGTAGTTTCAGTAAATTTATTTCATCTCTTCAAGTAAAATTGAAGTGGTTTATTAGAACTGTTTTGTCAGTTTATCTGAGACCACTTATCTTGACATCGTAAAAGATGAAAAACTTAATCATACAAAGATGGTTATCTTGTTTTGTATTTTCCCATCATTAAATATTAAATGTACTTGAATAATACTAAGAAAGTAAATTGTGGAACAAATTCTTACTCCTCTCAAGTTCACTTGTTTGTTGTAGTGATATTCACATTGTTCCCTTTTGCGCATTCTTTCATTAACAGCTCCTGTTTTTCTAAGCAGGTGGTATGCAAGCCTTCTTTCTGAGAACTTGGGGGAGAGGAGGCTAGCCTATCCTCAGTAGAGCATATTAAACTCAGTTGCACTCTCTGTGATGTTTCTCCTGGGATATGGTTTGTTTGGCTTTGAGATGACGTATTTATTCAAACTAACTTTTGGTTTTTGCAAAGTTTTTTTTTTCCCCCTTGCAGTAGTTAGAAAAATTATTTCAGAAAATAGATTACTGCGTTCTAATTTGTGGTCACTTAATATATTTTGAACGTGTTGTAAATTAAAAAATATATTTTTATTGTTTTCAGAAAGGGAGAAAGAGGGAGAGAAACAGCAATGATGAGCCCGAAACCCAGGCATGTGCCCTGACTGGGAATCAAACTGTGACCTCCTGGTTCATGGTCGATGTTCAACCCCTGAGCCACCCTGGTCGGGAGATGTGTGTAAATTTTTGACGTTTACTTTTTTTATACAAACTCAGTAGATATTTTATGGTAGAAAACTGATATAATTTAAAACAACTTTTCAAACATTCGTCGAAGACAAATCACAAACCAGTATAGTGGTAATTATTCTTTTTATGAGACAATACAACGTAATATGCTTTTTACTTGTTCTTGCAAAATTAAAGGACACATTGCATAGATTTGTGCCACATGTTCTTGGTTCAGGGCTGGAAGGAGTGTTGTCTGTTCACTACCTGCAAAGTGTTAGTTCCGAGGCAGGATTGTAACACCCAGTCTTCATTTCCTTCTGAGAGGTTAAACTCTGCGCTAGGAGGACATGTGGTATGTGATACTGGCTTCCAGTTTCAGTGATGAATGTTGAAGGTCACCTACTTGTAGCGAAGGTGAACACATTATTTTTCAATCCGCAGTGTCACTGCTTTGCATATTACCATCCCTGTATACACCCGACCCGTTAAAAACCAGTAGCTCAAAACACTCACTGTATCGTTAATAGGTGGTTAAGCGTTAACTCTCCCGTTGGCAATGTGAACACCTGCACCAAGTTGTTCACACTGATTCTAATAATGCTGACTCCTGAATTAGCCTGCCCCTAGGGAGATGAATTTAGAGAAATCTGTGTTAACGCAGAGTCTGTCTTAACACTTATTAATTGGACTTAAGCTCATCAAGAAAGCCTCACATTTTGGTAGAATGGTATTTTGGTTTCCTGAGACTGCCAAGTTCTAATAGGAAGGTGTGCCTCCAGTTGCCAGTTAAGCAGTATAATTATGCCTTCTGTCAGGACTACTGATAGTATAGTGGCAGTTCATATATTATCACCCAAAGTTTGTTTTTCATAAGGGTGTGGTTTGATAAAGTGTTGGATCCACTGGTACAGTTGCTAAAAAAGTTCGTTGCCATTATTTGAACTCATGATTTGAACAATCATTTTACTGGCAATGGAACCTGAGACTCAGGTGCTCGGCTGACACTCTAACCACTGGACCACACTGGACAGGGCTCTCGACTTTTGCTTATACCTGGGCTAAACACCTGGGAGTCATGGGCAGCTGTTATAGCTGCTGCTGTAATATATCATCTGGATGGATATTGGAAACATAATAGTAAACATTTTGACTTACCAAATTATGATGTATTCACACCTGATCACTTTGGTGAAAAGACAATGGAACTAGAGGACAATTAAACAAAACAAAACAAAATAAAATAAAATAACCACAGGGAGCCAGGTGCATGAAGAGAGACTAGAGATTTCATCTTGATCTGGAGAGAAGAGGACTTGGACACAAAATAATTGAGGTCTATGAAACCATGAGATACATGAAGAAAGTAGGAGTCTAGGGAAGGCAGTGGAGCACAGGAGCCAAGAGGTCTGAGTTGGTATTCTAACTCTGCACTTCCCAGGGGTGCGGCCTTGAGCTTGTCACTTACACTTCCCAGGGCTGTAGTTTGTTTCTCCCTTTGTAAAGTGGTATGGCTGTACCTCTACCTGTGTTCTAAGGATTCAGTTCCAGACCGTTAAATCAATACAGAGAGCTCTTGAAGCTTTAGATATATTTAAGGACCAATAAGGAAAATGATTCAGTAACTCAAGATTTATGTTGAACATAGGTAAACAGTTTGGAGAAAATGTATAGCAATGTCCTGGCAGGGTAGCTCAGTTGGTTAGAGCATCATCTCTCTATGCAAGATTGCAGGTTCAATGAGTCAGGGCACATATAAAAAGCAACCGATGAATGCATAAATAAGAGGAACAGTAAAATGATCTCTCTCTCTCTCTCTCTCTCTCTCTCTCTCTCTCTCTTGCTCTTCCCCTCCCTCCCCCTCCCACTCCAAAATCTAAATAGAATAAAATCTAAAAGTAAAAAAATGTATAGTAGAAGTTGTAAAACAAAATCTCGTTTGTTACTGAAGGATAGTATGGTGCTTTAAGGGCATGATTTCTGAATCATTGAGAATTTCAAAGTTCAGCACCTTCCCCCCACCCCCCCCCCTTTTGTCTTAAAAAAACAACTATTCATGTAGTCTTTGTTGGAAAAAAACTAGCTGAGTAAATCAGGGAGAGATCCATTGCCACAGTTCTTAAATGTTAAAATGTCTGACTTTCAGTAAATGGTCCTTCCAAAAAAATATATATTTTGGATCATCTGTGTGGTTAAACCTGGTGTCCCTGTATTACTTTCATGTTCATTTCCTTAGAATCTGTGGCTTTCTCACAAATCTGTCTCCCCCCCCCCCCCCT